>NW_007268012.1:0-572 GCF_000164805.1 Carlito syrichta | reverse complement strand
CAGTGACAGTCTTACACAGAAATTAAAAGAAACATCCTAAAATACATGAGCCCACAGAATATTTCAAATGCCAGAGCAATCTTAAAGTCTGTTTACATCTTATCCGCGATGTTTTTAACATTAATTTTAATAATAACTTAATATTTTATTAATATGAAATCTGAGGTATGTATGCTATTATTTGAGAAACTAAATATTATATAGATATGTGTTTAAAGCCAATAGGTGATTGTGAGTGAGTGTATGTGTACATGGTCCGTTTATCTGATCCATGTCTATATTGAGCAAAAGGAAATGCCTTGAGAGTTAAATAACTATTAGGATGCATCTGAATAGCAACATTAACTGAAGTGTGTGTGTGTGCATGTGTGTGTACACACTTATAAAAGAAATAAAGAATCAAACTAGCGTAGTTAAGAAATTTGAGAATTGTTCCTTCAATTCCTAGGAGAAAACTTGTTAGAAATTACTTGTCATCAACTCGTACATCAGATATTATGAAATTAGGGGTCATGGATTCATTTGTGTAAGAGTATCAGGGGGTTGTCTGAACCCCCCTCACCAGTAATGCA
>NW_007268011.1:0-776 GCF_000164805.1 Carlito syrichta | reverse complement strand
TTCAGTTTTCGTATTTTTAGGGGTCAATAATACTTTCCTAAGAAGGGCTTTGTTATAATAAAATAAGTTAACATACTTCAAGCATCTCGCAATTTCCTGGCTTGATGATCAAAGTGGTCAATAAATGTCTGTTTCTTTTTTCCTCTCTGTCATTACTTACACATTTCATGAGTTGTGTTTCGTTTGTGTTTTTTTGCTTCCATGAATAACCTTATGCTATGCTCCATCCAGTTTCTTTTTGCACTTCAAATGTGATCATCCTTTATTCAAGTTATTTAAATCTCTAAGCCTTGCTCTTTTCAGGGCAGGCACATATAGCAACTCAACTGGGGCATTAGCTAGTCTAGGAGTTATATCTTCCAGTATAACCCCTTAATCAATCAGAGAGAGAGAGAGAGAGAGAGAGAGAGACTGTGTGTGTTTCATCTACCATGCATTCTACCAAAATTTATTTGGGTTCCTCCATTAACCTGAAACTGTGCTGGGTTCTAGTAATAAAGAAATGAGTCAAGCGTGGTCTCTGCCCTGGCAGAGCTCATGTATTCCAGTGTGGAGACAGACACATAAATGTGTGCTTAAAAGCAATTCAGTGGGTGTGAAAGGAAACATTAGGGAGGGGCAGCTAATTCATCTGTTGGAGCAGTTTGTCAAATATTTAGAGGAAGCTGTAATTTGTGAGTCTGACAGAATAAGCCAAGAGCTAGCCTGGAGGGAAAAGAGACAAAGAACAGGCCTGGGTGGATATTTTTGGCACAGGGCTCACATAAGCAAAGTAC
>NW_007268010.1:0-856 GCF_000164805.1 Carlito syrichta | reverse complement strand
GTAAGAGAAAAGCAAACAAAACAAACTAGTGGAATAATATGGTAGATATACTAGACAACTGTGAACCAAAAAAAATCTTCTCATCTGTCAAAATAAATTATAAAGGAAAACATGACTCACAAGACAAAGAGTAGTATACAAAATGTTAAGAGAAATGATTAAACAAGAGGACATATCCATCATAAACCAAAATGCAATTAATAATAACTCTTTACAATGTATCAGAGAAAAAGCAATATACATTATTAGATTTAGTTGATAAGTAGAAAAGTATAAAGTGAAACACTGGAAACCTGAAAAATAACATTGATAAGCTCAAATTATCACATATATAATATACAGAATGTTTCTTCATGTGCACATGAATAACTGAAACTGAAGTATGTTTAAGGTGACAAAGGCAACTTCAATTAAAATTTAAAAATTAATTTCATAAAAATTATATAAATAAAGAATATTGCAATAAAATTTGGAATAAGAAATAAAAAATGACTGAAAGTTTTATGTGTAAAATTCCATTACACATTTTCAGTAAGACATGGTTTTAAATTGCTTCAAAAGATAAATTAAAAAAAACATTTAGAAGGGGAGTGCATTAGATGGATTGGCAGTAGTGGGAATCTACCTGTGGAAAGGGGATATATCTCATCAGCAAGGGTAACTGCCTAATTTTTTAAATGCCATTTAGAAAGAAATAAAAATAGTAATCTTACCCCCCATAATTTTTAGACAGATTTAACTGGTATTTTGAGAATTTAAAAGTTCATTCAATAATGCAAAGAAAATGATACAAATAAGCTAAACATCTTGTCTTGTGGACAAATCACTTCCCAAAAGGAAAGTAAAAATAGAAAAC
>NW_007268009.1:0-861 GCF_000164805.1 Carlito syrichta | reverse complement strand
TTATTACAAAATAGTGTTTTCTCTATCCCCTCTGTACCTCCTGTTCAAGAAACTCTGACACTTCTCTTTCACCAGCAAATTTTTTTTATGATGGTAAGATTATTCATACCATCGTGGCTAGCTTTTATGCACTTTTAGATGTCTTTTCCTATCAAATTTTTTAGATGTCTTTTCCTATCAAATTTTTTTAATGGTAGTAAGATTATTTACACCAACATGGCTAGCTTTTATGCACTTTGTATTCTTATTGCTACGAAGTTAGTCTCTCTAAGCATTTACTCAGAATAAAACCTTTTTTAAAAAAGCATTTTGTGACTTCTTACAGTCCTGCCCTCCCCCATCCATACTTTATTTTTTTGCCATCTGAGTGCCAACACTGGCATCAGAAAACCTTCAGAGTCTTTTTTAATAATTCAGATCATTTAGGGCTGAAGTTCTTTTTGTTCAGAATATGTTGGCTTCTGTTATCAAAACTGAAGGGTGAAGACTCTCAAGTTCCCATTATTCTTCCAGCCTGAGAGATGTGAAGATAAGTGAAAACTAGCATTTTCCAGGTAAATCTTGATTTGCTGAGTGCCTGCTATGTGCCAGACATTGTATCCTGGGCCAAGTCCTTTTAAAGGGACTCAGGAAGGGCATTTACTCTTTTGGCTGCTAGAATATGATTTTCTTTTATCATCATGCCAATCAGTGAATGCTGGTGTGTGAATGACTGAGTGGAAAAGGGAGAGTCATGCTTTCTTGTCCCCTACTGAGTTGGTAGCAGATTCAGGGCAGGGTTTTGAGTCTTCTACTCCCTATTACACTATTAGCCCTAAACTCAAAGAAGTTGATAGGTTTTGTCATTCTTTTTAACAAGGG
>NW_007268008.1:0-626 GCF_000164805.1 Carlito syrichta | reverse complement strand
AACATGTGATACTCAAGATCTTTGTTTCTGTGAGAGATCACTCAGTATTATAGACTCTAGTTCCATCCAGCTTGCTGCAAAATTCATGATTTTGTTTTTTTTTTATGGGCTGCATAGTATTCCATCATGTATATGTACCACATTTTTTTTAATCCAGTCCTCTTTTGATGGACAGCATGGTTGGTTCCAGCTTCTTGTTATTGTGAACAATGCTGTGATAAACATACGTGAGCAGGTATCTTTTTGATAGAGTGATTTGAGTTCTTCAGGGTATATTCTCAGTAAGGGGACTGTGGGGTCATATGGGAGGTCGATATTTAGAACTTTTAGGAATCGCCACACTGTTTTCCACAGAGGTTGCACTAGTTTACACTCCCACCAACAGTGTAGAAGTGTTCCCTTTTCACCACACCCTCTCCAGCAACTGTTATTTTTTGAGTTATTGATAATTGCCATTCTGACTGGCGTTAGGTGGTATCTCAGTGTGGTTTTGATTTGCATCTCCCTGACGATTAGTGAGGTTGAGCATTTCTTCATGTGTTTGTTGGCTGCTCGGATGTCTTCTTTTGTGAAGAGTCTGTTCATATCTTTTGCCCATTTTATAATGGGGTTGTTTGTTTTTGTCT
>NW_007268007.1:0-712 GCF_000164805.1 Carlito syrichta | reverse complement strand
TAGTAGTCTCTAATGATCTATTGTATTTCCTCAGGGGCAGTAGTGACTTCATCTTTTGTGTTTCTGATTATGCTTATTTGGTTTTTTTCTCGTTTTTTTCTTGGTCAGTCTAGCTAGGGGACCATCAATCTTGTTTACCCTTTCGAAGAACCAGCTTTTTGTTTCATTGATTTTTTTGTATTATCTTTTTGTCTTCTATGTCCTAGATTTGGGCTTTTATTTTGGTGATCTGGATTCTTCTGCTGAAATTAGGGTTTTTGTGGTCTTACTTTTCCAGCTTCTTTAGGTGGCTTGTTAGGGTGTCTATTTCTGTTCCTTCCATTTTCCTCATGTGTGTTTGTAGGGATATAAATTCCCCTCTTATTACAGCTTTTAAGGCATCCCAGAGATTTTGGTAAGATGTTTCTTTATTTTCATTTGTTTCCAGGTATCTTTTGATCTCTATTTTGATGTCATCATTGACCCAGGAGTTATTTAGCATCATGCTGTTTAGTGTCCATGTCTTTGTGGGTTTTGGGGGCACTTTGTTGGTGTCAATGTTTATTTTTATTCCACTGTGGTCCGAGAAGGTGCATGGTAGAATTTCAGTCCTTTTAAATTTGCTTATACTTGATTTGTGTCCAATTATGTGGTCGATCTTAGAATATGTTCCATGTGGTGATGAGTAGAATGTGTATTCTGTGGTCTTTGGATGGAGTGTTCTATAGGTATC
>NW_007268006.1:0-567 GCF_000164805.1 Carlito syrichta | reverse complement strand
GAATCAAGTCACGTCTCTCTCAACAACGTGGATGCAGCCGGATGCCGCAATCCTAAGCAAGTTAATGCAGAAGAAAACCAAATACCACATTCTCTCACTTATATGAGAGAGGTAAACACTATGTACCTATGGACATAAAGATGAGATAAAGGCCGAGTGCCGTGGCTCAGCCTGTCATCCCTGCACTTTTGGAGGCCTAGGACAGAGGAGTGCCTGAGCCCAGGAGGTCAAGATCAGCCGGGCCACTCGGTGAAACATCGTCTCTACAATAAATCAAAAATAAACCAGGCATGGTAGCACATGCCTGGAGTTCTAGGTACTTGGAAGGCTGAGGTGGAAGGATTGCCCGAGTCTAGGTTACAGAGTGAGACTCCAACACACACACAAAGAATGAGACAACACTGGTCATCTGAAGGGGGAGATCGAAAGGGGGTAAGGGAGCCCGGCTCGGTGGCTCAGCCTGTAATCCCGCGCCTTTGGGAAGCTGAGGTGAGTGGGTTGCCTGAGCCCGCAGGTTCGAGACCGGCCCGGGCAGGCGAGACCTCATCTCTACAATAAAATCAAAAA
>NW_007268005.1:0-333 GCF_000164805.1 Carlito syrichta | reverse complement strand
TCAGATATTCCATATTTTTAATGTTACTTTGAGAGCATAGGTTCTAATATCTTTCTTTTAAGAATGTTCAGCTTTTTTTGGTAAACAATTAAGCTAATTACAAATTATTTTAATCCTTTTTAGCACTCTTTAAAAGTTTTTTATATGGCTGATCTTTGATGACCTTCTCTTTGCAAATAATTTATCCCTCAGACTTCTCCATTGAATGTCCTGGATGATCACAAGGGATTCTTCTTCTTTTTTTTTTTTTTTTTTGCTTTTGAAAGTTCAAAACTGTTCTTAAAATTTTTTCTAACCCTCTGAGAGTGATGGGAGTTCTTATTCTTACAACTT
>NW_007268004.1:0-664 GCF_000164805.1 Carlito syrichta | reverse complement strand
TATTACTATGATGTTATATAATATACATAATTAAGATACTAATATGTTAGTATATGTTATACTAAGAATTCACTGATCAATTTTTCTTGCCGAATATGATTATATTACACTTTGAAAGAACTTTAGAACCAGTTATCACTGGTTTTCTGTGATATATTTATGATGTCTCAGGTCATGGTGCTTTTTTGCTTTTCTACTGAAGATGTGGGTAGCTTCCTGGACATCTGCTTACAGTCCTCATGAAATGTGATCTTTGTTATTCAAATACTTATTTGTCTTTACTGCTGTCTCCTTTTATTGTAAGACTTTTATTATTTATATGAAAGAAATGTAATATATTTTCACAGTGGACTGCTTGTTACCCTCAACAGTCTTATTTTGGTTCTCTTTGTTTTAAGTAGATTATATTGCTATATCTTCATAATCCTGAGTATTTTCTTTTTCTGTATTTTATTTTGCTACTATTGATCACATCCAGAGAAATTTTATTTCAATTATTTTATTTTCATCACTAACATTTTTATAGTGTTTAAAAATTCATTTTATTTATATTATCATTTCATTTGAATTTCTCTAACTATTTTTAAGTGCTTCTGTAAACAAGCTTTTTATAATTTTTAATCTCTATGTGTTCTGAGCCCCTACGTATTCACTGATTTTTGTT
>NW_007268003.1:0-625 GCF_000164805.1 Carlito syrichta | reverse complement strand
AATGGAGACACTGGAACTTGAATATGTTGCATCCTTTGTTCTTGTGCCAGCTTGAGCTCCATTGAGCTCTTTGATACACAGTACACAGAAAGAGGGTGTAAGATCTATGCAATAAGCCTGATCCAGTGAAGTCTGCTCTTGAGAGCAGTGCCCAGGAAAGGAGGGACCTGGAGCCATACCAGACTGACAGTCAGTCACCAAAGTGTCATAGAGCAAGTGCTGAGAAAGGGCCACGACCAGAAAGGGAAGCAGGAGGTTGTTACTGAAGAATGCAACTTCTGATAACTTCAAATCTCCAATTGTTATCAGAATTGGAGTTTGTAGATCACACACAAATATAATATTAGAAAAGAGCAGTGGGCAGAACGAAATGAAGAGGTCAAGCTACTTGTGGACTGGAGATAAGTTCATCAATTTGTTGTGTTCAATCAGTTGTGTTCAGGCCAAGGTGCAAGGTACAGTGAAGTTTGAACAGCTATTTACTGAACTGGAATGATGGCCTTAATACTTAATTATAGAACCTTGTTAGCTATTAATGATGAGTGTTTCATTGCCTTAAATGGTGGACAGCCCATGACTAGGAAAACCAGAATTGAAAGTCAAATTTGCAAAGTATAAATTAGCT
>NW_007268002.1:0-863 GCF_000164805.1 Carlito syrichta | reverse complement strand
GAGAACCTCCTGCTGCTGTGAAAACAAGCAGAAAAAAATGGAGAATGCATGGAGGACTCTGGCAAGGCCCAGGGAGTGGGGAGACTTGCTGGTCAGAGCACTCACTTCTACCAGGACACACCTGCCTTCTCCTATGCACACTTGCTTTCACCTGTGCATACTTGCCTTCCCCTGTGCACATCTGTGCACACTTGACATTACCTGTGCACACCTGCCTTTATCTGTCTTCACCTGTGCACACCTGGCATCACCTGTCTTTGCTTGTTCTGGTGATCTCCCTTTCCCCCAGGACTCCCCAGCTTATGTCAAAGTCATTTTGCCCTGCCAGATCCTGCCTGGCTCCTTTTCTATTGTTTTAGGGATTACTATTATTTGACTGATTGCCTCCATCATTCGTTCAACAAATATTTTACCAAGCCTCATACGGAAGAAAGTGGAGGGCTGGACTCGGTGGCTCAGCCTGTAATCCTGCGCCTTGGGAGGCTGAGGTGAGTGGACTGCCTAAGCCTGTGGATTCGAGACCCGCCTGGGCAACTTGGTCAGACCTCATCTCTACAATAAATAAAAAAAAAACTAGCCGGGCGTGGTAGCGCGTGCCTGTAGTTCCGGCTACTTGGAAGGCTGAGGCGGAAGGATCGTCGGAGCCCAGCAGGTTGAGGCTGCTGTGTGCGGTGGTCGGGAGTGGCCACTGCACTCCAGCCTGGGCGACAGAGTGAGACTCCAACTCAAAAAAAATAAAAATAAGAAAAGAAAGAGGAGGAAAGAAGTTTGAAGTTTTAGTATGACAGCTGCCCTCAAGGAGTTCCAATATTTACTTCATGTGTGTCCTGAAATATTCAGGCCCCAAACAAAATTTATTTATG
>NW_007268001.1:0-794 GCF_000164805.1 Carlito syrichta | reverse complement strand
TGTGCCCGGGAGCGGGGAAGTGACCGTTGCTCCCTGCCCCAGGTTGGGTGCTCGGTGTGGCCGCCGCGCAGGGCGGAGAGATCTGGTGACATGCAGTGCAGCCCGGGAGAGCGAAGCAGCCTCGGGTCCGACCTTCTCCTGCAGGGAGGGACGGGACGATCGCCAGAGCATCCCGAGGAGCCTAGGCTCGTAGGCAGAGATGCCACCCCTGGCGTCCGCCTTCCGCCTGGTTCCTTGAGGTGTGGGAAGTGGCGTGCCCCTGAGAGCAGAGGGGGTGCGCTCTGACCCCTTCCGACATCTGGGGCTGTCTAGAGAGGATGAGATGTGCCGTGTTGATGTTCAGGGTCTCCTTGAGCTCTTCTTTTGAGTTGTCTCACTCTCTCATCCTGGCTGGAGGGCACGCCCAGGCCGGGGGGCAGTGGCACGCTCCCGGCCTCCGCAGCCTTGACCTGCTGGGCTCAGGCGATCCTTCCAACTCAGTCTTCCAAGTAGCTGGAACTTCCTTGAGTTTTTTTCCTTTTTTTTTTTTTGAGTTGGAGTCTCACTGTGTCACCCAGACTGGAGTGCAGTGGCCGCTCCCGGCCACGGCAGCCTCGACCTGCTGGGCTCCGGCGATCCTTCCGTCTCAGCTTTCCAAGTAGCTGGAACTATAGGCGCGTGCTACCACGCCGGCTAATTTTTGAATTATTGTAGAGATGAGGTCTCGTCAAATTGCCCAGGCGGGTCTCGAACCCTTGAGTTCTTAATAACCAATACAGAGTAAGTTCCTTAAGGGTGGTCGCACAGGGCGCTGC
>NW_007268000.1:0-703 GCF_000164805.1 Carlito syrichta | reverse complement strand
GTTACTGGAGACCCCTACCCCCAAGCAGGAAGCAGTGCAGAAAGGCACAGAAATTCATTTCCAGAAGACAGCTTAAGTGCCCAGCTTGATGGTGCTTCCGCCCCTATGTCTTAAGCAGTTAGCCACTTAGTTCAGACAATTGCCAAGTAATAAAAGAAAATTACCTCATAACTCTCTAGTTTTTGTTTTGTTTGTTTGGGGTTTTTTGTTTGTTTTGAGTCCAGATCTTGCTCTGTTGACCAGACTGGAGTGCTCACCACAACATCAAACTCCCAGGCTTGGGTGATCCTCCTGCTTCAGCCTTCCAAGTAGCTGGGACTATAGGCATGAACCACCGTGCTCAGCTAATTTTTTAATTTTTTTTTTTATAGAGACGAGATCTCCCTATTTTGCCTAGGCTGATCACAAACTCCGGGTCTCACCCAATTCTCTTGCCTCAGCCTCCCAAAGTGCCAGAATTATAGGCATGGGCCACCGTGATACCCAGTGATTCCCTGTTTTAAAAATGTAAATTATAGCCAGGCGTTTCTCCCTTTCAGCACAGTATTCAATAAATTGCATGAGATATTCAGCACTTTATTATAAAATAGACTTTATGTTAGATTATTTTGCACAACTGTAGGCTATATTAAGTGTTCTGAGTACATTTAAGGTAGGCTAGGCTAAGCTATGAGGTTTAGTAGGTTAAGTGTACTAAATGCGA
>NW_007267999.1:0-858 GCF_000164805.1 Carlito syrichta | reverse complement strand
AAACAACTAGCAGGGAGAGAGAGGGCAGGGGAATAAAGGGGAACGCAGCCACTCATGGGGGGTCCAGGTCCAGTGATGGGGAGAGCGGGTATGCTCAAAGTCCAAATCTCACCTGCAAAGGTGTATGTGTTGGGAGGAGAGAGAGGCCAGAACAGAGTCAAGTAACAACCAAGGTGCTCCTGTGGTCTGCCGGTAAACATCAGTGTGATTTTGGGCAAGCATCAGCTTTTCTCATCTGTGGGAATGACAGGCCTTTTCCATAGGCTTCTAATTGGATGTGTGAACTTTAGTGAAATCCAGTACACGTTTGGGACACGGTGGATACTGAAAAAACATCAGCTTTCTTGCCTCTTTGACCTCGACTGAGTACACGACAGTGAGACAGATGGACACAAGACCCAAAGACCCACAGTGAAGTTTCGAGATGCTGCATCTGAGCGACACTCCAGTACTAGTAACTAGAGAGAATATGGGCATCCAAGAATGCAGGCCTTTCATCCCTAGTCAAACGGTAACATCGGGGCTCTACACATTAATCTTATGGCGGAAACTCTTTCCTGCAAAATGTATTCCCAATTTTTAAAAAGTAACTTTATCTTACAGTCCTTTTAAATCTACAGCTAATTATTGAATCCATATTGGTACATTATTGTTATTAACTAAAGCCCAACCTGTATTCAAGTTTCCTCAGTTTTTTCCTAATATCCCTTTTCCATTCCAGGAGTCCATCCAAGATCTAAATTACACTCAGTCATCTTGTTTCCTCAGCATCCCCTTTGGCTGTGACCATTTCTCAGACTTCTGTTGTTTTGGATGACCTTGATCCTTTTGACCTTTCTGAGGAGTGCTGCTCATGAC
>NW_007267998.1:0-480 GCF_000164805.1 Carlito syrichta | reverse complement strand
GATGGACATCTTCACAATATTGATTCTTCCAATCCATGAGCACGGGATATTTTTCCACTTGTTTGTGTCATCTTTGATTTCTTTGAGCAGTGTTTTGTAGTTTTCATTGTAAAGGTCTTTCACGTCTCTGGTTAGGAAGATTTTTTTTTGTGGCTACAGTGAATGGAATTGTGGTTTTTATTTGGGTTTCTGTTTGTTTCTTATTGGTGTAAACAAATGCGATTGTCTTTTGCACATTTATTTTATATCCTGAGACTTTGGGAAAGGACTTTATCAGTGTAAGGAGGTTTTTGACAGATTCTCTCGGGCCTTCAAGGTACACAATTATGTCATCTGCAAAGAGAGATAATTTGACTTCCTCTTTTCCTATTTGGATACTCCTGATTGCCTTCTTTTCTCCGATTGCTCTAGCCAGGGCTTCCAATACTATATTGAACAGGAGGGGTGAGAGTGGGCATCCTTATCTTGTTCCAGTTTTCG
>NW_007267997.1:0-699 GCF_000164805.1 Carlito syrichta | reverse complement strand
AAGGCCCGGCATCGCCCCACGCAGCGTGCCTTTCCACGCGCCGTGCCACCCACACGGCACGACACCCACGCACTGTGCCACCCCAAGCGCCGTGCCAACCGTGGCCAAGAAGCGGGTCACGGTGCGAGAGGAAGAGGCAGGTCGCGGGGTCCCCGATGTTCCCGCGTCCACGGAGGCACGGGGAGGCGGGCCAAGCAGAGCTGCCTTCGGAATCGGATCCCAGATCATCGGGCGCGCGTTGATCAGATGCCGCAACCCGGCCAGGACACAGCTAGAAGACTGAAGCCCCAGCGTGGGGTGCCGCTGCAGAGACTTCCCTGACGTTGCTCCGTGGCAGCGACAGGAGGCGGTGGGCTAACCTGCCCATACCGCAAGGGGACGGGGGCTGCACCCTGAGCGATCTTGGGGTCCCACGAGAGCCCTCCTGCTCGTGCAAGGACGCAGACGTGACACACAACACATGGCGTCCATGGAGACGTGGGCACACACACAGACTTTCAAACCTCCTCATAGTTTTTATCTCAAAATTAGGGGGATCCTCTTCCATTAAATGGCTCTTGCCCTCCCTTAGGTGCTGGATGGTGAAGGTTCTCTGTCCTCCCTCATTTCAGCAAGAAACTTTGTTTTCCAAAAACCAAGCAAAAAGATGCATCAGTTTTGTTGCAGAAGACAGGTAAGCGAAGATGATCAGTTTTGCCC
>NW_007267996.1:0-802 GCF_000164805.1 Carlito syrichta | reverse complement strand
GGCAGACACGCTTGGCAAGAAGACACATCTGCAGGCAGAAGAATGGGCCTTTGACCTTTGAACAGACAAGGCCCTCTCGTGTCAAGTTAAATATGAAAGAAGATCTCTCTCTGCTCATCAGAAAGGGTCTCCAGACATAAAGGGCATCCAACAAAGTAATTCTAGAAGGAAGAACCCGATGGGGAAAAGAAGAGAAACGGATGACCGGCACACCGTCTTGAGATCTGGCGGCAGTGAGCGCAAAATCTGTTCAAACGTATCAGTCGCCTGGAAAAAAACGTGTTCCGTCAAAAACCTCTAGAGCTTTTGTCATTCTACAATCGCCCCCGCCCGCAACTGTCTTCGAGATGGAAGGAAACAATCATTTCAAATCGCATGAAGTCAACGGGTGGATACAGACGCAGTTCATCTCTTAATGGAAAGAAAGACGAAACGGGAGCCAGCGGCCATTTGGAGAAAACACCGTCTTAGAACGCGTCACTTAAAACAATACGTAATATCCCTCACATTTTGCCAACCCTACCTGTACGTCGGCGGTCAGCAAAATTTTTCCGCTCGGGGACAAACGGTACATAGTGTAGACCGCCGAAGCCACAGAGTCGCTGTCGGAAATGTACAGCTCTGTCCTCGTGGTGCGAGAGCAGCCACGGGTAACGCACGCGTGGATGACAGTAACCGTGCCTATTAAACTCTTATTTGCAGAAACAGGACGGGAGCCGGACGGGTCCCGCGGGCGGTAGCGTTCCGACACCCGACCTCAACTTGCCCCGCCATCTACGCCTTGCCTGTCTCACGGTCTCTC
>NW_007267995.1:0-754 GCF_000164805.1 Carlito syrichta | reverse complement strand
CCGTTATCTTAGCCTTTACAGTGGAAGTACATCACATTCTGTTCTTTATTTCTGCAAAAGATGCTAATTCCTGCCAATGTTAAGTTTCAGATTTACCCTATTTGTTTAACTAAATGTAATTAAATTGCTCTGAGTAGTTATAAATAATTTTTTGATCATATATGCCTGTTCACAGTCTACTCAGATGTCACATTTATAAGTGAAGGCATTTTAAAATTAGATGTCAATCTTTATTTTCATCATTTACACTTGTTAGAGGAGCAAATTATCTGTTACAATTATTTTCTATACATCTACAATAGATCTAAATATGCCAAGGATATATGTACTAAGATATATAACTATGCCAACAAAGCAGAGAAAATAGGTCATTTTTTTTCATTTGGAGTACTGGAATTGCGGTGTTCAAAGCATCCTTAATGAATATTTTTAATCCCTAGCTTTTGTCAGTATTGTAAGTACTGATATGCTGCTTGCCTTATTAATACTGCTTTTAAAAAATAGTCTCTAAAGCTAGAGATAAGAGTTTGTTTATGGAAAATATGCAACTAATTGAAACTTAAAGCTCCTCTTTAAAAAGAAAGCTTTTGAAAGATTTTGTGGCAAGAAATCAAGGAGCACGAGAAGTTACTTTCAAGCCTCTTTAAGTGCAAATTCATGAGAATTATTGAAAATTTGAGTTTTATACTTCTTTACAAAATAAAATATATATACTCTATCTTGTACACCAATCACATTCTGTCTAATCAGATGT
>NW_007267994.1:0-695 GCF_000164805.1 Carlito syrichta | reverse complement strand
GGAATAAAGTTAAGCACATTTGTACTGAGCAACCAGATCTGGTCCACTTAAAGGTGACTTGCTGGCTTCATACCCTTAACAGAAGCTGAAGGCTCAGGAATAATAACTGGCTTTTATTATTATCTCAAATGAATGTTTATTTTTTGCATTTGGCATGGCCTCTGAGAGTTTTTGTTAGAGATACTATGTGTGGAGTGTGTTTTTTTTTGTTTGTTTGTTTGTTTTTATTATTTATTTATTTATTTATTTGAGTTGGAGTCTCACTCTGTTGCCCAGACTGGAGTGCAGTGGCTACTTCTAGCCACCGCAGCCTCGACCTGCTGGGCTCTGGCGGTCCCTCCACCTCAGCCTTCCGAATAACCGCAATTACAGGCACGCACTACCACGCCTGGCTGATTTTTGATTTATTGTAGAGATGAGGTCTCGCCAAGTTGCCCGGGTGGGTCTCGAACCCGCGGGATCAGGCAATCCACTCACCTCAGCCTCCCAAGGTGTGGGATTACAGGCTGAGCCACCGAGCCCGGCTTGGAGTGTGTTTTTAAACTCAATACAAAATGCTTCCAGGGCTTTGTTTTTCTGGTGGTGGTGGAGGTAGCCCCCCAGGAAAATGGGTCAGGTGGAACTTTGTTAGCCAGTCACTCTGCTCTGTAGAGAGTGTTGGAGTTCTGCTGTCCTAGAGTCAGAAGAGGAAGGCG
>NW_007267993.1:0-789 GCF_000164805.1 Carlito syrichta | reverse complement strand
AAGATGACTGAGTGTAATTTAGATCTTGGATGGACTCCTGGAATGGAAAAGGGACATTAGGAAAAAACTGAGGAAACTTGAATACAGGTTGGGCTTTAGTTAATAACAATAATGTACCAATATGGATTCAATAATTAGCTGTAGATTTAAAAGGACTGTAAGATAAAGTTACTTTTTAAAAATTGGGAATACATTTTGCAGGAAAGAGTTTTCCACCATAAGATTAATGTGTAGAGCCCCGATGTTACCGTTTGACTAGGGATGAAAGGCCTGCATTCTTGGATGCCCATATTCTCTCTAGTTACTAGTACTGGAGTGTCGCTCAGATGCAGCATCTCGAAACTTCACTGTGGGTCTTTGGGTCTTGTGTCCATCTGTCTCACTGTCGTGTACTCAGTCGAGGTCAAAGAGGCAAGAAAGCTGATGTTTTTTCAGTATCCACCGTGTCCCAAACGTGTACTGGATTTCACTAAAGTTCACACATCCAATTAGAAGCCTATGGAAAAGGCCTGTCATTCCCACAGATGAGAAAAGCTGAGGCTTGCCCAAAATCACACTGATGTTTACCGGCAGACCACAGGAGCACCTTGGTTGTTACTTGACTCTGTTCTGGCCTCTCTCTCCTCCCAACACATACACCTTTGCAGGTGAGATTTGGACTTTGAGCATACCCGCTCTCCCCATCACTGGACCTGGACCCCCATGAGTGGCTGCGTTCCCCTTATTCCCCTGCCCTCTCTCTCCCTGCTAGTTGTTTCGACATTAGTTCTTCTCTTTATGCTGGAGTGA
>NW_007267992.1:0-313 GCF_000164805.1 Carlito syrichta | reverse complement strand
CACACACACGTGTTCAGAATAAAATGAGGAGGAAATACTCTGACAATATCAGTCCTGGTTTCTGTGACTGGTCACGTAATCATAGCTGCCATTGGGAAGTACCTTTGTTTGCTGCTCATTATGTATTCCCTTTCTGTTCAGCAGGAACTCCAGCTGGTTGGGGTTCTTCACCTTGCAGGGTGATCCAAACCCAATCTTTGTTTCTGAAAGGACTGGGCCTGGGTTGGATTTAGTTTTGCACTGAACTTAATCCTAGAGCATGGGGATAGTAAGAGACACTCTGAGAGATCTCCTGTCTTCCAGATGTACTCTT
>NW_007267991.1:0-769 GCF_000164805.1 Carlito syrichta | reverse complement strand
TCTGTTCAGCATTCTTAACCCTATCTTGAAGGGAAGTGGTGGAAGACTATACCCACGTATCCTTCTTGATCTTCAGGGAAAAGCTGAAAGTTTCACCATGGCGTAATCATGATAGTTTTGTGTGTTCCTATGTGGCCTTTATCAGGTGAAGGAGGTTGTCTTCTATTCTGAGTTACATTTTAGTGTTTGTATCATGAATCAGTGTGAATTTTTCTCAAATCCCTTCGACCTCAATAAAGAAGGTTGTATGTGGCTACTTTTATACTGCTAGTGCGGAATTTTCCTTTGTTGAGTTTTGTTGAAATGACATTTACGTTTTGTACGTTGTGCTACACATGTTTCCCAGAAATCAATCCCACTTGGCATGGTTTCTAATTGAATTCATTTTACTATACGTGGCTGAGGATTGGTGTCCGAAATGCCGATGAATGCCTTCCAATGAATAATTGAAGAAAAAGCCTAGAGATTCCACACCTGCACCAACAGTATGGGAGCTCGGTGGACATCCGCTCGGAGAACAATCCTAGCCCATGATAGCTGCTGCTTTCCAAAAGCTCTTGAAAGTCTCTGGAAGTTGTCCTAAGTTAGGCATCCAAGCCACCACACAGGTTTGGTCTCCGAGAGAGCATTGAGAGTAGGTGGCACACGGCCATGACCTATCCCCACCCCGAGCTGTACATGACGAAAGGTCTGCTTGGTTGAGTGTGGCCGAGAAGATGATGCTGTGTCTCCCCTCAGCTCCCAGACCGGAGAGTCAGTGTCTTCTTCC
>NW_007267990.1:0-680 GCF_000164805.1 Carlito syrichta | reverse complement strand
TGAAAAGACTTTATTTTCTTATATAGTTTTTCACTCATCAGGAATTGATTTTTGTATATGATGTAAAGTAGGGAACTTTAAAAAAAATTAGAAAACCAGTTCTCTTAACACCACTAATTTAATAGGTATCTCTTTGGCTGGTTTGTAAAGTTTTTAGTAGTTGTCTCCATGACTTGTGAAAATTCTCTATATGTATTGGTCTGTTGGGAACTCTATTCTGCCCATCACTACCACATTGTGTTATTTACTGTTGCTTTATAAGTCTTGATGTCTGATAGGGTATTTTGTTTTTCTTCAAAATTATCTTAATTATTTTGGATGTTTGCTTTCTAAAGCTCACTTATTAGCTGTAAATACATATAGATAAGTGCACATGAACATAGAAGTGCATATAAGTACATGTAGCTCAACAAATTTGTATAAACTGAATATACCTATAAAACAAATCTGAAGATCAAGAAAAAGAAGCCTGCTAGCATCCCCAAAACCCTACTATGCCCACCTCCCATCAATAACACTTCTTCCCACAGGGAACCAAGGTCATGAATCCAATATCATTGCATACATGTTGATTGTTTTAGTATTTTATATAAATGGAAATATAAAATATGTATACTCATATGTCTGATTTCTACTATTGATGGGTAATTTCTAGTTTTCAACTCTTTTCAATATTGCCA
>NW_007267989.1:0-560 GCF_000164805.1 Carlito syrichta | reverse complement strand
TTTTTGCAGCAGTCTAACACCACCCAACCATGTTCTGAAGGCAGAAACAATCGTAGTTCAGGAGACCTGGCAATTTCTTTGTCCCATGACAGAGAAAATACATGCTTTTAGAATCTGGGGGAATGAAATGACACCAAAAGTTTTCTATTAGAACTTGCCACTGTCCCAATTCTGCAACCTGCTTTTAAACTTCAATACGAATTATAAACCAAAGAGTCACTAACTCCTTATCTGACACCATCTTTTTAAAAAGTTGGAGAAGCTAGATTTTTTTTAAATGACTAAAATATTTGTTGTTTTACAAATTATAATCTTTCAATGAAACCTTTTTACTACTTTTTCCATTCTCTTTAAATATGTTAAATTTGTGCCTTTTCATTTATGTTTAAAAGAATTCCAAAACAACTTGCTAAACATAAAAAAGACAAGAAAAAGGGAAACGGTCCACTGTATTTTTATCTACATAATGCCAAAAGAGATATGCCAATATTTCCACTGAAATTAAACATACTTAAAAAAAAAGTTAATCTTGGGTGCCATAGCAACTCAGCCTCAAAGCT
>NW_007267988.1:0-816 GCF_000164805.1 Carlito syrichta | reverse complement strand
GGAGCAACCTTCAGGGTCCACAGCAGAGGCTGGACTGGGGGGGGCAGGGACACTGCTCTGAGGGCCAGGTCACCTGGGTGGCCACCAGGGATGAAGTCAGAGCCTTTTGCTTTAGAAAGAGGCATTTTCTACCCCTACTTGCTCCTAGAATGTTCCTGGCCACATTGTTTCACGGCTGGAATTTCTTTTGCTGGATTTTTGTTTTTCAGATCTGACGCTGAACTTGCCTTTGCTTGTTTTTCTTTTTCTCCCTCTCAGGATCCCAAGTCCCAAGGTAAGAGAAGTACCTAGGGAGTGAATGCCAGTAAACAGGTCAGCACTGACAGTCTCTATGATCAAACACATAAAGCTGGATTATTGGTGAATTTCATTTGCCAGGAGTGGCAACAGTATAATCACAGAAGTTCTTCCTCCATCATTGCACCTGCTTGTACAGCTCAAATTAAAACCTGAAACCCCCAAAATTCCACTTCACAATGGTTTTCAGTGTTGGAGCCTGTGAATTAAAGGCCTCCATTGTTTGCAAGTGTTATTTCCTTGCCTTTACCAGTTTCAAAGAAAGAGAATCTTCAATAACTTCTCTACTGATCCTTGTTGATTAGATCAACTTTGTTTTGGATTCCTATTGAATCAAAGACAAACAGATTCATTTAATCACTCTCATGTGTAACTTTGTTTCAGTTCAGAATTATCACTGTGCTTCTATTTCCTTGTTATAAAGACTATTAGGCAGTTGGGGGAAATACAGAAATTGCCCTAAATTCTATTCACTAAATATCAAAACTTCAGACAAATTTTCTCAATTGTAAAATAATT
>NW_007267987.1:0-764 GCF_000164805.1 Carlito syrichta | reverse complement strand
TTCTCTACATGGTCTGACCTCTGTCTGCCTGTCTGTGTCTGGCATCTTCGTGACACAATACACAGACTGTCTGGTTTGGACTTTCTTTATTTTCTTTTATGAGTTGGAGTCTCACTCTGTCACCCAGACTGGAGTGCAGTGGCCGCTCCCGGCGATCCTTCCACCTCAGCCTTCCAAGTAGCCAGAATTACAGGCGTGTGCTACCACGCCCGGCTAATTTTTTGATTTAGTGTAGAGATGAGGTCTCGTCAAGTTGCCTAGGTGGGTCTCAAACCCGCGGGCTCAGGCAATCCAGTCACCTCGGCCTCCCAAAGTGTGGTATCACAGGCTGAGCCACCAAGTCCAGTTGGTGTGAACTTTTCAAGGACATATGTGTGTAGATGACTTGAGAAGACTTGGGCCTGGTCTGTGCTCCTTCAGTGCCAGTCCTTCTTCGCAATTCTGATTAGACCCCTAGTCTGTCCAAAGTCACTGCCTGCCTGGCAGGAGCTTCCTTGAAGGGAAGAGTCAATTCCAGGCGAGCAGTAGCATGTGCTGTTCAGTGTTGTTCCAGATCCCGGGGAGTGTAGATGCTCACCTCCATCTTTCTGTGCAGCCGAAGGAGGTCTCAGAGTTGTTACCCACTTGAATCCAACCAAGAATGAGAGGGACACGGGTTCCCATCTGAGTGCTCAAGGACGGTGTCCTGAGAATGTGGTTTGGTCTGAGTCCTGAGATGTGGGTGGCATGGACTGTGAGGTCAGCCAAGGAGTAAGGCCCTCGAA
>NW_007267986.1:0-472 GCF_000164805.1 Carlito syrichta | reverse complement strand
CACACCCCCAACGGGCCTGACCTAACATTCGGAGTCCCCTGCTGGAAGTGTGATCTAACAGTGTAGCTGATTTCAGACTCTGTTATTTCAAAGGCTCATGCAGTCTAATTCAGTAACAAAAAAAAACAAGATTCGGTTATTCCAAATACTTTATATTCGAGCCAGTCATAACTGCGTTAAGTCAATGCTCTTCAGCTTTCACATGGATTCCACAAATGGAGGCACTGTTTGAGACCTATTTCTACTTGATTAATGATATCAGTTGATATAGTCAAAAACTGCCTGATTAAGACACAAATACAGCCAATATAAATTATTATTAGGAAGGAAAACCAAAATAATGCAGTAAGTTGACTATTTTTGCCAGTTTTTATTAATCAAATAAGTTAGAATGAAACGTAACTAGACACATATAGCATTTTACCTCTTAAGAGATGTGAAAAAGAATCAATGACACCCATTCTATAACAAG
>NW_007267985.1:0-772 GCF_000164805.1 Carlito syrichta | reverse complement strand
GATTTATCAAGGAGTGCCCTCAAGGGACACAGAGGCCTAACCAGTGTGGATTTTGGTGGCATAGCAATGAACCCAGGCTTTTTCTTTGGGCAATGAAGAACTATCAAATGTGTTTGAGGAGGAGCAGAATAGGATTGAATGTGTCAGAGGAGTATCAAGAAACTGCCTGAGGTCATGGCCATAGGACTGGAATAAGACTCACAAAGATGATTCTGCATTTCTGCTGAAGCTCATGCTATGGAGCAAGTAAAGACCAAGTCTGGACTAAGACTCAGACCTTGACCTTGGCCTGCTCTACCTTTCACATGCAGAGGAATGTCTCTGTCTCCTGGCACCAGGTCCTTCTGTGGGTGGAGGAGGCAGATGGTTAAGCCCTCAGATGTTCCTTGGAAGCTCAGAAGTCACATCTAGCAACCATATCTCTTGTCCCTTAATCAGAGCTGCTGCCATTTCCTCACTTTACACATTTCTTTTCCAGATAAGGTGATGTTTGAACAAAGGATTTTTTGACTACATATAAATTTGAAAAATCACTGAGATACGTGATTGTCAGAGTTCTGACACTAGTATCCTCAGTTGATTTCATGACATGCAAACTTTCCAATCTGAAACACAGCAAATTAACACATATCCTTTCCAAGGATCAGACAGTGGATCTTTCTGGTCAGATACATGGGGATATGTAATCAATGTCCCCTCAGTGTGGAAACTGTTAAGTATTTGGTTGATTTTATTGATGAATAATAATTGTTAAATGGAAAAGCTGGGATGA
>NW_007267984.1:0-841 GCF_000164805.1 Carlito syrichta | reverse complement strand
AAAGAATGAAAGGCAAGCAGATATGAGAAAGAGTCACTGGTTTATAGGTGAGAAAAGCCCAAGCTCTGAAACGCAGAGGGTTCTTGGACTTTGCACTTTGGCTGCATTGTTTCAGCTTTCTCTTTGTGGAGAGAACAGACTAGATTAGATCTTACAGGTGACTTGTCCCTTTGGTGCCACAGACTCATCTAAGATTTCAGACTAAAACTCTCCAGGTGGCAGAGATCACCCATGAATTTGTACCTGAGTTCCAAGCACGACAAAGAAAGGACACACTCTCATCTTTGACTCCTGTTCAAAGGGAAAGTCAGCTTTGTGGTTACTGCTCCTGAGGGGCCAATGTTGACAAGGAAGGAACAGTCAAATGGGACCAATTATGCTTAGTGGGTACCTCATGCCTTCCCAATGCCCAGCCCTTTGATAGAGGGCATTAACATTTGTTGACTGCCCATCACTTGACAAACATGGTACTATAATTCCATTTCACTTCCTGACAACCTCAACAGGCATCACCTGCATTTTTCAGATGGGAAGATGGAGGTTTAGTGAAAAAATATCCTCTCAGTAAGATCAAGAGCCACAAAGTGGCTAAACCATCAAGACACCAGAAACAATGCACATTTCACCATGGTTTCTCTTTCTCTAACTTTCCCGCATGGAATACACAAATGTAAAGCATAGAATGTATTGCGAATTTGTGAGGTTGGCAAACTTAACAATCACATGCTTGATTTTCTAAATACTCATCTAATCATTTTATTTATCTAAGTAGTTATCAAATTAATTTATGTAAACTGTTATCTGAATATTTCCTTCAAAAACGTGTGTGCTATGCACAGGA
>NW_007267983.1:0-649 GCF_000164805.1 Carlito syrichta | reverse complement strand
AAGGAAAAAAAAACAAACAAACCAGCATTCACCCAGAAATAATCACTACTGAGAACTTTAACATAAAAATTTTTGATAAGCAGAGCTTATAAATAAGGCATTCCCTTATATGAATATCTTGTTTCAGAAATGGTATCATATTACCTACTTGATTATGTTCAACTTTTTAAAAACTTTTTTTAGCCGGGCTCGGTGGCTCAGCCTGTAATCCCACGCTTTGGGAGGTTGAGGTGAGTTGATTGACTGAGCCCACGGGTTTGAGACCCGCCTGGGCAACTTGGCAAGACCTCATCTCTACAATAAATCAAAAAATCAGCCGGGCATGGTAGCGCTTGCCTGTAATTCTAGCTACTAGGAAGGTTGAGGCAGAAAGATCGCCGGAGCCCAGTGGGTCGAGGCTGTGGTGGCCAGGAACATGCCACTGCACTCCTGCCTGGGCGACAGAGTGAGACTCCAACTAAAAAAACAAACAAACAAAAATGCCCCAACCCTGATGGAACTGGTCAAGCAGACAATAAGAATGACTACCACTAGCTATGTGCTCTACATGCAGGTAGTTCCCAATCCTTTACAACCTGGAACACCCACAGTCAGTCCTTGAGGTTTAACTATGAGAACTCGGTTGCTAGCAAGGCTGGTGGTATCTTGG
>NW_007267982.1:0-700 GCF_000164805.1 Carlito syrichta | reverse complement strand
GAAACAACGATACTTTGTATCTGAAAAAAAAATATAAATAAACAAAAAGGGAAAATATCCTTTGATAAAAATTATTAAATTTTTGTCCCTTTTTAGAATACCTGACTTTTATCATAGATGTTGCTTTTGAAATTGTAACAGCCAATGGTGGTTACATTATTAATCAAACTTTATTACATTAATAATGGTTGCAGCAACATCTTCCAAAGAATCAGATCTGCATGAGTGCATCTTTAAAACTTATTTATAAATTTACTTCACACACTCTTCCCAATAACTACTGACAGTAATGACCAGAGAGGATGTGAGATACTGGCTTAGGAGTGATGATATGGTTCTCAGATCTGCACAAACCCAAGATGATTTACTGCTAAATCCCTCAAAGGAAATTGTGTGTGGGATGTGAGAAAGGGAATGCTAAATGGCATATCTGTGTTTGAGTCTTCCAAGAATGTTTGAAATTTAGACCAGTGTACTATCGTCCATGATTTCATATGTTTTCAACCACCTACGTTATTAAAGATAAACACTTGCCTACTAGAAATCCCTTTAGAAAATCTATTGACAAACATACACCAACAAAACACCTCCTGAGTGTATGCATTCCAAGCTTTAAATGAGTGTGTGCACTAGAAGACACATGTCCATGGGTTAAAATCTGCTCAATTGGCTTGAGAGACAGCAGCCTCATAAAAGTGTC
>NW_007267981.1:0-640 GCF_000164805.1 Carlito syrichta | reverse complement strand
TTCTCATTGTAAAGATCTTTCACTTTCTATGGTTAGGAAGATGCCGAGGTATTTCATTTTTGGGGTGGCTATTGAGAATGAGATTGTGCTTGTTATTTGGATCTCCGTCTGCTTGTTGTTGGTGTATAGGGATGCAGTTGTCTTTTGCATATTTATTTTGTACTATGAGATTTTGCCAAAGTCCTTTATCAGTGCAAACATATTTTTGACAGATTTTCGTGTATTTTCAAGGTATAAGATTATATCATCAGCAAAGAGGGATAACTTGATTTCCTCTTTTCCTATTTGGATATCACTTATTTCCTTCTCTTGTCTAATTGCCCGAGCTAGGACTTCCAGAACAATATTGAACAAGAGCGGTGAGAGTGGGCAACCTTATCTTATTCCACTTTTCAGGGGAAATGTTTCTAGTTTCTGTCCATTTAGCAATGCGTTAGTTGTTGGTTTGCCATAGATGGCACTTACTATCTTGAGGTATGTTCCTTCTAAACCTAAGTATTTGAGGATTTTTATCAAGAAGAGATGCTGGATTTTATCAAGAGTTTTTTGGGCATCTAATGAGATAATCATGTGTTTCTTGTTTTTACATCTGTTAATGTATTTAATGACATTTATGATCTTGGGAATGTTGAACCAGCCC
>NW_007267980.1:0-629 GCF_000164805.1 Carlito syrichta | reverse complement strand
TTGGGGACCCCAGAGCAAGTACCAAGCCCAGGGGTTTGGGTCTGTTGTAAGGTGGGGGATCCCAGGACCTTTCGTGCAGAGGGTCTTAGGGATAATCAATGTTCCTGTGTCTGTGCGTCCCTGAGCTCAGCACATGGTGCCTGCCGCTCAGCAAGTGATTACTGACTGACTCTGCGTCCACAGAAAGACCAAACAAGTCACTTTTTAGAGCGAGGCAGTGACCAGCATATTATTTTAGAAAAGCTAGTTTTTAAAAATGTATCTCAAAGGACGACAGTGTTTTCAAAGTCTAATTTAAACTTTTAAGTTCTTCACAGATGTTTGCTGGAATCATTGTCTAAAATAGAAATGGCACAATCTGCATTGTGCTTGGACTTCCTGGTTTCTTTGTTTCAGTTTTAAGAGTTGCTACAATTCCTTCTGCTTTGTGATACAGCTGAGGTCCCCATTGCCAAGGCAAGTGAGCACTGACTCTAATTGGTTGGTTCAGGTGAGCTCTGGTTGGTTGGTTCACATGAGCTCTGATTGGTTGGTCCAGGAGATCTTTGATTGGTATGTCCAGGTAATGATAATTGGTTGGTTTTTAAACCCACAGAAAAAAAAGTGCATTTGGGGGGAACTCAGAGTAT
>NW_007267979.1:0-752 GCF_000164805.1 Carlito syrichta | reverse complement strand
TACGCTCTACAGGGTGACTGCTTTGGCGTGCGGCTTGTCAACCTCTCCCATGCGGGAATGCTCATCTCCCCTGTGCCACAATGAGGGATCTGAGACATTCACAGTTACTTGTGGGAAGGCATTATGTGTGACCCGGGGGAATTCTGAATTGCTCTTTCTTGACACATTCTCCTGTCAGAGAAGGCAATGAGACTGCGGATTGCTGGTGGGAGTGGCCTTTCTTAGGCCTGGGGTGCACGGGCACCTTCCTGGCTTAAGTCTGTGCCCAATGTGTGCTGCAGTGTCACCTGTTTGCTGTGACTATTATTCTTCATTGCCGCCTGCTGTAATACCTCATTCTCACTCTTTCCCCTTGATTTGTGTTCCTTTCCATAGAGGGCCTTTGCGTACGAGCGTGAAACCTCCGTGTTTCACGGAGAGAAATCTGCAAGACATAGTGCCGCAATGAGTGACACAAGTGCTCCACAGTCACGAGCAGGAGAGCATTATGTGTGGATGGGGAGAATTCTAAGTTGTTTTTCCCTATGGCGTTTAAACCTAATAAGGACTACCAAGGCTGTGCCGTTTTCATTGCTGAGTAAGCACGGAGAGCCTCTGTTACACTTGGGGTGAAGCTGGGTCTTCCTGGGGACACGCTATTGAAGCCTGCGCTGCACTGCACTTCATTGGCAGTCTGTATACACTGGCTTTGTGCGTGCTCTCCTCCCTGATTCTCAGAGCTCTCCTGTATATACACTATACTAGGCGGGGAG
>NW_007267978.1:0-612 GCF_000164805.1 Carlito syrichta | reverse complement strand
TAGGTGGGTCACCAGGAGGCAACTCCTAGATCTGGGGGCTTTTACATGCCTGCTCTGGAAGGGCGAGAAGGGGCATGTTAGGTCCCGATAGCTGCCACTGCCACGTTGGCTTCAGCCCCTTTGCATACAGGCTTTGTGTAGCTCTGCCAGGACACCACGTCTTTCCTTACCTGGCTCCTTCCCATCGATGTGTTTTTCACCAAAAGCATGAGCTCAGCTTTCCCCAGGTTTAATGGCTCCTCTCTGGCTTGCTCTTCAGGCTTGGAGACTCCCAGCATTGCTACCCTGCACCCCTAGGAGCTGCATCACCACTTGGTGACTCCTGCTCACAGCCCTGACAGAATCCCCCCCTGAAATTCTTCCCAAGTGCCCCCATCTGAGGATGCATCTGCTTTCTGGCTGCTTCCTGACTGACAGGAGGACTATTTCAGGGTGAACACACTTGTGTCTGGCCACACACATGGACCTAACAGTCATGGAGCAGGGGGCTTGGAGCCAACTCACACTGTTTGACTTCTTGCTAGTCCACTCCACTTCAACCTTTGGGGCCGAATCTGGATGCAACAGGAAAGCTGTCAAAACCAAGGTTGGGGGTGGTTCTCTACTCCAAGA
>NW_007267977.1:0-809 GCF_000164805.1 Carlito syrichta | reverse complement strand
GATTAGTGTCAATAGACGAGTGGTGTTCTTAAACCAGATTAGTAAATATATCTTGAATACATTGTCATGTGCTAAGCTTCAGTTTCTCATCGATGCACTTGAGGGAAAGATATATGTTTAACTGTTGTTTTGGGGATCAAATGAGATAATGTATTTGAAAAAACACATACAATTATTATATTCAGGAAGTAACTTAGATAAATAATCCAGCAGGAGTGACCATTTTGTTTTCAGATAGTCAAGACAAATAAAAATAATTAATGTGTAGGTCACAGTCTCATTTCTTTCCTTACTTAACCGTAACTCTATTGACCTAAACAATCACCAGAGGTGTAAGAAGTTGGAAAGGTTACAATAAACTTTTGAAACTGAGCACAATTTTTTTTGGTAGTTCATTGATAAAGACAACAATCTAACTCTTTCATGAATTGCAAATCTGGAAAGTATAATTTAAAAAAATATGTAAACATCAGCTGTTCAGTTGAATGCATGTGCATTGTGTTTTTACCCTACAGAAAGATTCCACACAATTTCAAAATAATTTGTGTTAAAGTATGACATTGCATTTGTCTATGGATTTGGCTCTTTGGTCTTACATTCCTTAAGGTTATGCAGGTGGCCCAAAGTTGTGTGAAGTTGCATAGACAGTATTACTTCTGTATCGGAGGACACTGACTGGATGCCCTTTCAACAGAACCTGGGAATCCACCCAGACTTACCAAAACACGGTTGAGGGAGTCCAGCAAAAGTGAGGTGTGCGAGTGTGTGAGTGTGAGTGCATGGGAGAGAGTTGCAAAGGCCATCATGTC
>NW_007267976.1:0-836 GCF_000164805.1 Carlito syrichta | reverse complement strand
TCAGGTTTACTTTACAGAAGCCGTAAAAGTTTATTTAGTATGTAATGTATATGCAAAAGGGTTCACAATGTGCAAAAGATTCACACGTCACTTAAATTAATAAAATCCTTACTTAATTTGTAATACAATATGACTTATCACATTTTAATTTACTTAAAAACTTCAGTAATCCTACTGTGGCATAAAAGGAGTTGTGATTGCTTTCTTCAAACAATGAAGTGAATTTGCCATTAAAAGAATTCCATCCCCAAAGGGCACCTTGAACTACCTAAAACAAAACAAGTAACAAAAACCAACCAACAAACTGCTGTTCATTTTCTGTGTCAATGTATCCAAACTTTGGGCAAATAAATCACTGATATTACCAAGCACAAAACTATTGAAATTGTTAGATTTATTTTCAGGAGCCACTGAGACTAAACAAAATTTGTAAGGAATAAAAAATAATACAAGAAAACTCAGGGAACAAATTAATTTACTGGATGATTATCTTAAAATCAGCATTCCCTCCAGAACAAAGTTATGAAACTATCAAAAAGCACTTCTCAAAATAACATTTTTGCAAGTCAAAAAAGAACCTAGAATAATTAACAGTATGTTCTGTGCTAAGTCAGTTACAAAGAAATCCCTGAATGCAGTAAAACAAAGTCCTGTCAAATCCCCAATTTACAAAGAAGCATGAAGGTCTTTCACAATGGTTCAAATTGTATTTATGGTAACAGGGTAAAGACTTGAGATGAAAGTCAAAAGGGTTAAAGACAAAGCTCCAGCTCAACATGAGTTATGGTTTTGATTTTGATTCTTATTGTGGTCTACAAATATTAAGATAGAAGATA
>NW_007267975.1:0-732 GCF_000164805.1 Carlito syrichta | reverse complement strand
CTCCCATTTAGAGAACAGCCAAATCATACAAATTTTCCATAAAGTCTTAAACCAGTTTAAAAATCAACTTGGCTCAAAGACTGGCAGATCATGGATGCACCTCCTCTGCCGCCCACACCCGAGTGCTCTGAAGATCCGGCTACATCCTGGGATCCCAAACTTGTCATTCCCAGCTTGCCGACTGTCCGAGCTTTCCCACAGTCGAGTCCCAGTCACCTCTTCCTCCAAGATTCGCATGGTCTCGCCAGCTGCACAGGATACCTGCCTCGGTTCCTGGAGCCCTGGTGCTATGGGTCCCAAGGCAGCCGGCTCTTCTGATCCAGGGCACTGACGTGGGGTGGGGGTGGGCGGCTTTGGAAGGAGGCTCAGTTTCAGCTGCGCTGGGTCCCTGGGTCTGGCTGTGAATGGCTCCTTGGCTCCTCTCTGGCACAGGGAGAACCGGGCTGTGGCTGGGTGCAGTTGGCTCCAGGTAGAGTCAGCCTCCTGAGAAGTGGCTGGGCTGCCTGAACTGCCCCTGTGAGAAGGGGCGGGGTTGGAGTGTCTTGGGTTGGGATCTTTTCCAGCTGAGCGACTCAGCCCACACTTCTGGGCCTTCAGGGTTTGATGACCCGGCGGTGGAGCCTTGCAGCCTCTGCTCTGGAGCCAGGAGCCCCACAGGACCCGGGTCATACCTTTTCTTTGACTTAAACCCTTGGGTTGCTGGAGAGGTCACCCTGGATGCCAGGGAGGCTT
>NW_007267974.1:0-833 GCF_000164805.1 Carlito syrichta | reverse complement strand
GGTTCAAAGTCTTTCTGCACAAGAGCTATATACATCTGACAGTTTTGAAATTGAAACAGGTAACTGTGCTTGAAGGATCTAGAGATCCAAGATAAAACCACAGAAAAGACACAAATGAACCAGAAAAAATTTTCTTTTCAGACAAAGAAATACAACTCTCTCTGCAAAAGAGTGTACACGAATATATATATATATATATATATATATATATATATATAATTTCAGTTCCTAAATGTTGTTTAAAAGTTCCCCACAAACAGGAGAAAAAATTATGCAATTATTTGAAGATGAAGAATTCTCTTTCTCATATTTCCTGATGAGAACACACAAGAGCCATTTCAGCAGCTAGAAAAATCTGCAAAAAATGCTCCCAATTATGATATTAATGCACATCCTGCCTTTAATGTTTTATTTTAACATTTATTTATTTTATTTTTTAAAAAGAGAAAATTATATATTTAGATTTTTCATGATTAATTATCAGTTGTATCTCATGGAATATGAGGGAGGACCTCCTCTAAAAAGTAGGAATTATCTTTTGGAGGACAGGCCCCTCATAGGACAGGATTCCCCAGTTAGGTAAGTGTTCTAGGAACCCATCAGAATCAGTGTGCCAACTAGCATTGTTGTGAGATTCTGCATTGTGGAAGAATTGTCCAGAGTTGTGGAAAACAGGTTAACTGATTCTACCACCATGACAACACACCCTGCCTAACCTGTGCTGAGTGATCAGCAGTTTTTGAACAAAAACAGTATAATCCCCATGCCCCACCCTTCCTATTCACCTGATCTTGCCCTGAGCAACTTTTTATTTTGTTTCCCTAAATGGAGAA
>NW_007267973.1:0-881 GCF_000164805.1 Carlito syrichta | reverse complement strand
GAGATGTCTTGTCAGTACCCCAAGACTGGTAAGGTAGAATCCAGAACTTCCAGATGTAGCTGAAAAGATTGGAGTGTAAAGAGTGTGTTCTGATTCCTTTCTGTCTTCACGGTGAAGATGAACATAAGCATCTATCTCCTATTTTATCGGTACTAAGCTGGGGCAAAGATATGTGACAAATGCCTGTACTTACACACTGAGCCTTTAAAAATAGTTCTATTCTGGAAGTGGTTCCACTGTAAATCTAACTCTTTGTTTCTGTAGTCTCAAGTAGACTCAGAAAGGCAAAGCAGAGAGTCTATTAGGTGGAAGCTGTAGAAGTTGTGGCACTTGGTGCATGGACAAACTGCTTCCAGATGAAATGAGTAGACCTGGATTTATCACTGAGGTGAGTCAGAGGAAAGGCTCATCAAATTCTGAACTCCAACTCAGGCTGTGGGAAGGTTACTGTTCTATGCCTTGATAACATCTTGATGTAAGTTAGTTAGAAGTCATGATACCAAGTAGCCACAGATTGAAAAAACTCTTGCTGGAAAGAACCAGGGAGTTTTGTTTTCAAGCCCCTTCTCTTCACTGCTCCCAGGGGAGGAAACACCTCCTTTAAAAAAGCCACATTTTTTTCTCTGTGGTCTAGAGAAACTCACATTTGCCTAATTTCCTCTGCTCTGGGACTGGGTGAATTAAGAGCGAAACCATGAGAAATTTTATACTTAGAGTGCTATATGTGTGTTCCAAACTTTCCTCTCCACAGGAAGAAGCTGGGTGTTGGGGATTTCTTCCTAATTTTATGCCTGAGTCCCTGGTGTATTCCTAAGTGTGCCTCAGCTTTTCCTACTGGTTTTATATTAATGCTGTATCAGTTAATAGTAGACAGGAGTCTG
>NW_007267972.1:0-780 GCF_000164805.1 Carlito syrichta | reverse complement strand
GCAGCAGAATTACTTTAAAATCTCTTTTTTTCTAAACTGTCTTTCCTCTAAGATTTTTTAGCTGTCATTCCTGGTATTATTTCCTGGTATACTGGTTTTTCAGAATGTTGTTTCACTCAGGTTAAAACATTATAATTGCTATAATAGTTTTGTTATGTTGCCTTTAGCCAAAGCAGAACGTTCTTTTACGTGCAGAGACTCTCCACCTGCTTCAGCCTCCGGCTGTCGTCATGGCAACGGTGCAGTTCATTGTCTTAAGTGGCATGACAGGTTTTGAGACACAAATAGTTTTCCCTAACAGGAAATCAGGCTTAGATTTTAAGTAAAATGGTATTGAATTAAGTTTTTTAGAACATAAAGTAAATTCATAATTTTTAAGTATTAATGATAAGATTTATAACAGATTATTATAAGATAATAGTTGTGTTAAGAACTTAGGTATAAGATTATTAAATAAAGTAATTAATAGGTATAAAAGACAATAGTTTAAAGATTTAAGATTTATATAATTTGTGATAAAACTTTAGGTTTAGGATAAGTTCGTAGGTAATTGATATATAGTTATAGTTCAAAGTTAGGTATGTAATAGGATATATGAATATATAGTATTAAAGTAAGTTAATAAAATCAAGTCTTTTTAAATAAATTTATAAAGTATAGTATAGTGTTAAGTTAGTAGTATTAACGATTTAAAACATTAAAAGTTAGTAAAATTGGATTAAATCATAGGTAATTTATATACAATCATAGGACAGTGTGGAATTATAGTAGGTTATAAGA
>NW_007267971.1:0-743 GCF_000164805.1 Carlito syrichta | reverse complement strand
CCCAAGCAATGCTGGTCTGTCTGACAGGTGGGCCCCTCTTCTGCCAGCTGGAGAACTTCAGGATGCATTCTTAGGGAGTGGCAAGGCCACTGTAGGGGATGGAGTTCCAGCAAGAGCCTCCTGCTCATTTATCTGTAGAGTGCTGACAGCCAGGGGTGTGTCTACCAGCTCTCTGCCAGCACATGGCTTTGTGGGAAGGTTGACCCCTCCCTGGGACTGGTTTCTGGCATGGACTGTATTGACAATGTCTGTGCAGACCACCATGAACTGTGAGGTGAAGAGCTATGGTGTGGGACAACCAGGCCCCATTCCATCTCCCTTTACACTAGGTCACATCTGAGATAAAGCAGTCATGAGGGGCACCAGGAGACTCTGGCTTGTTGGGGATTTTTCAGATTTTGGTACTGAAAGTTCTGAGCCCTCAAACTCCTCCATCCCAGCAAGTCAGGGCCGCTAGTCACCCTTTGCATTCCAGTCAGTGTGAACTAAGTTCTTAGGGTGTTCCCAAAGAAGTGTCCTTTGCTCATTTGGTTGGCTGCAACCTAATGCTCAGGAGATAACTAAGCCACTTATCTCCCATACATTAATGTCACTTAGACAGAACTCTAGCTTTGAGTCAGGGGTAGAGGACTCTGCCCAGCAGGAGGTTTTTCAGGCCCAGGTACAAGCATCTGCTATAGGAAGAAACCCCCATATGGGTTCATGTGAGGCAGGAAGGGCAGAGAAGTTTGCTGTGGGCTGAG
>NW_007267970.1:0-890 GCF_000164805.1 Carlito syrichta | reverse complement strand
GTGAATGGGGGGGCATGAAGGTTATGTCATTTGGGTTAAAAACTGCAGAACATTCAGTGTGGTGTGGGCAGCTGTGCTTGCAAATCACCCATTATGAAATGGGCAAACTCGTTGAAAGAATCTCAACAACAACAAAAAATCCTGACGCTGAATGCAGCCTCTCAAAATGATGGTAGCGGGTACTCTGATGCCAATGGCTTCCTGGATCACTAGCCTATTGAGGGAAGCCTGTGCTACATGGGGCTCACCCTCAAAAAGATAATTCCGGTTTTTTTTGTCCCCCCCTCGTAAGCAATTGTCTAAAAACTTTGGGGAGTGGATAGCATTGATAGCAATCTCAGAGTTTGAAGGCCCCAAAATGAGGAGCTCTAATACCCAAGGGGGGAGAATTTAGATGTACCAGCTTAAGGAAGCAACAATAGATCCTTTCTATGCCTGTTTGTTCTATTCTGGGATTCAAGGAACTGGATAATGGCCAGCCAAACCGGTGCCAGCCAGTCTTCTCTTCTCAGTGTACTGACTCAAATGCTAATCTCTTCCAGAGACATCCTCACAGACACACCCAGGAATGGTTTTACCAGCTAGCTGAACATTCCTCCATCCAGTCAAGTTGACACATGAAATTAACCATCACAATTCACCCCTTGTCAACTTGGCACCTATACACATCTTCTTGAACTAAGAGGAGGGACCCCAAAATACCTCGAATTTATTTATAAAAAGTGCATATTTATTTTTACATGTTTAAACTTCAGTCACTTTTAAAGTACTCTCTGTTTGATGCAATACAGATGCTTTTTCCTGTGTTCTAAACAGTTTTTGAACTTGTCAATTTTGATGACTTTTAGCGCTTCTACTGTTTTTTCTTTCACCTCATCAGTAAAACATTG
>NW_007267969.1:0-787 GCF_000164805.1 Carlito syrichta | reverse complement strand
AAGAAAATTTTCTACAGTATCGACTGGGTTGAGATATTATGTGTTTGCACCCAATCTCTAACTTAAGAGCTTGTTCTCTTGGGAAAGGCAGATACTTGGGCAACCATGATGGCTTATTCTGAGTTCGGTGCTCTGGGAGTGCAGGGAGAAACCCTCCTTTATCCATGGCGCAGGGCTGGGAAAGTGCTATCAAGGAAGCCTCCCAATGGAGGTGATTCCGAAGGTGTACACACATCAGTCAGGCAGAGAGCAAGGCTTGGGGTGTGAGTGGCTGGGGGACCACCAGCATCTGCAAAAACTTGGCTGTGAGAGATGAGAACACCATCGCTAAGTGACAGAAGTTCAGTCTGGCTAGAGTAGAGAGGAATTACACAAACTTATTATGGAAGCAATACTTGTTCATTGTGTAAAATTTGAAAAATACAGGAAGAGAGAAAGCATACCATGGCTAGCTTCAAACCTCAGAGTTTATTGCTGTGAACATTTGTTGCATTTTTCTCATCCCCTACATGGGTATTCATAGAACAGCATGTTTGATGTGATCCCATTTGGCTTAGACCGTAGATATGTGTACAGGCATAAAATGCATTTACATATACATGTGTGAAAATGCACCAAGTCAAGTTGGGATCATGCTTACATGTTATTTGTTACCTGCTTTTTTAACATTACAATATACTTAAATATTTTGAATGTCCTTGGATGCAATCATATTTTAAGTAAGCTATTATGAGTTGCAGCGGTTCGTTTCTGTGATTAAAAAAAAAATCTTGATCGGGTGTGGTGG
>NW_007267968.1:0-809 GCF_000164805.1 Carlito syrichta | reverse complement strand
CAGACAATTTAGTCCTATGGCAGGCCTTTCAGGCAGCAAGCCAAGGGAACCAATCCAAGCTTTGAGTAAACCTATCTGCCTGCAGTGAGAACAAAGAGGAGAGACAAGAGATCAGAGCTTAAGAGATTTCAGACACTCAGGAAAGACTCCAGAGCTAGTCTGGCTTCTTATTTTGATTTTATTGTTTTGACTGTTTGTTTTGTTCACTTTTGTTTGCTTTTTGAGTTAGACCACTTGTCTGTGTTGGAGAAAAGCACATCAAAAGGCATGAATTTATTAGACTGTCTTTGTGTGATTACCAGTATGCTTTAGAGAATCTTGTTTATTTGTTGCTTTTTACTCTTTTCTGGCCTTGTGTCTCTTTCTATTCATTAGTTGGTATGTATGTCTGTTTGCCCTCTTACAATTCTCTCTCTCCAACCTTTTCTTTATCCCCCTTTTTTCCATTATTTTCCTTTTTCTTGCCTCCTTTAGTTCCAGGGAGCAAACCTAAACCCCACTGCATGGACAGATTGTAAGGTTTGGGAAGTGGGTTCCAGTGAACCCATACAACTGTTGGTGGATACTGGGATCTGCAGATAGATTCCGAATCACAGCTTCCCCCTCAATGAAATCTCAAAGCTGTAAAAATTACAGCCCCAACCCACAGTCCAGCCTCAAAAGTGAACAAAGCCAGAGGATGCTCATAAGGAAGAACAGGAGATTGAACAAAAAGAAGTAAAAGCAACCCCACATTCCCTGAAAAACAGAATTAAAGAAGGGGAGGGAAAGGGGGAGAGAAAAATCTACACTAATGAAGAAAAATGAAA
>NW_007267967.1:0-826 GCF_000164805.1 Carlito syrichta | reverse complement strand
TTCTTGTTGCTGTGTCAAAGTCAGTGAAAATGAAATAAGGTGGTATCTCTGGAAATCTAGAACACCAACCTATGCCCTGTTATAGACTTTTCACACGGCACTATCATGATCATTGACATCACTGATTCTCTGGCCCGCTGCGGGAAGATATTCTGACATATTCACCACCAGGGACAAAGTAGCTCCATGAATCACTGTGTAATACATGGCAGTCCCGCTATAGGGTGATCATTTAAATGGAAGGAAATAAATGGCCAATACAAAGTGATCCCAGAATTCAGTGTCAATCTATGACTAAGGCTCAGAGGCTTTATGCTCACAGATGGCTACTTGATGCACCCGGTTTTTGTTCTAAGAAATCAACTGGTGCCATGAACATTGTGTTGTGAGGACCAGAAGTCAACTCATGTTAGTCTAGGCAAGGTGTCATGTACTCTAAGGGCTCTGACTTCAGGAAGAATCGAGGACTTACAAGATTTAGAAAGTCACTACACAGCTTTTTCTCATACCTCCCTCCATGTCTCCAGGGGACCTATTGGTATCTCCTCTGTAACACAAGCCAGCTTCAATCTCCCCTCTTTGCCAACTGCTTCTCAAGTCATTCATCACCTTGCACTTGGCTCCTTTTTATTTTATTTTATTTTTAGTGTGAAAACAGGATTCATTGAGAGGATAGAAGAGCTCCTACAGTGGGAGGGGACCCGAAGGGTTTGCCCACTTGGCTGCTTTAAAATGGCAACCTCTCCACACTGGCTTTCTAGCTTGACTTCACAAAGCTTACAAACTTGGCATTCATTCATTCTAATTCCGAGTTCCCAGGAGTGAG
>NW_007267966.1:0-802 GCF_000164805.1 Carlito syrichta | reverse complement strand
TTTTTCAGCAGTTTAATTCCGGTCACTAGATCAATGCAATTTCACCAATTAAGCACAGGAGGAATAGCAGCTCCATGCTATCATCAATTATTAGGGAAAAGTTATTTTAAAAAATCTAATTGAACCCTATTATTAGTAAATGTATCTTTGAACTCTGAAAGTTGAATAACTGAACAAATTAATAAGGCAAGCAAGTTTCTGGCAGTTATATCTGACCTAAGTAAGAAAAGGGTTGTAAATGCTCCCTTATATGCAGATGACTTTTGCTAACATGGTTAGCTCAACCTATTCATTGAAATAAATCTAGCAATTATAATTATTGCCTGTATGCAATTAAAATAAAATGCGGAATCCAAAATATATTTTCCTCTCTACTGTATTTACATAGTTGTACTGCCACCTTTCAATTTGATTAATAATGTTTACAAAGCTTCATGTTGAATGTCCATTAATTTGCATACACGTATTTTCATGTTAGAATTTCAAGAATCAGGAGCTATTCCAGAATTAGGAGGAAAATACACATGCTTCCTTTTTACTCCCATAATTGGGTAAATTGCTGATAAGATGAACCAAATTCTGCACATATTCTTATAAAATGTGTCTTCCATGGTCAGTGCAAATTTCTAATAAATCTGATAAAACTACAGATTTACTAATAAGGGGTAGTCAGTGACAGGACCTGGGTCTGGATACTTTTATAGCTAAGTGCAAAACCATAAAACTTAAAATGCCCAAAGGTACAGTTTATTCATTCAATTAGATGACCTAAATTTACACAGTCCTTATAAAAGGCTAATAT
>NW_007267965.1:0-841 GCF_000164805.1 Carlito syrichta | reverse complement strand
AAATTCATGATTTTGTTCTTTTTTATGGCTGCGTAGTATTCCATCGTGTATATGTACCACATTTTTAAAATCCAGTCCTCTTTGATGGGCAGCATGGTTGTTTCCAGGTTCTTGCTATGGTGAACAATGCTGCGATAAACATACGTGTGCAGGTATCTTTTTTATAGTGATTTGTGTTCTTCAGGGTATATTCCCAGTAGGGGGATTGCAGGGTCATATGGAAGGTCAATTTTTAGAGCTTTTAGGAATCGCTACACTGCTTTCCACAGAGGTTGCACTAGTTTACACTCCCACCAACAGTGTAGAAGTGTTCCCTTTTCACCACACCCTCTCCAGCATCGGTTATTTTTTGAGTTGTTGATAATTGCCATTCTGACTGGAGTTAGGTGGTATCTCAGTGTGGTTTTGATTTGCATCTCCCTGATGATTCGTGAGGTTGAGCATTTCTTCATGTGTTTGTTGGCTGCTCGAATGTCGTCTTTTGTGAAGTGTCTGTTCATGTCTTTTGCCCATTTTATAATGGGGTTGTTTGTTTTCTTCTTTTCAGTACGTTTCAGTTCCTTGTAGATCCAGGATGTTAAGCCTTTGTCAGACCTAGAATTGGCAAATACTTTTTCCCAGTCTGTAGGCTGTCTCCCTGCTCTCTTGATGGTTTCTTTGGCTTTGCAGAAGCTTGTCAGTTTAATAAGGTCCCATTTGTCTATCTTCTCTCTTAAGTCCTGTGGGTTTCGGGTTTTGTACAGGAATTGGATGCCAGTTCCGATTTCCATGAGAGTATTTCCTTCCTTTTCGATTGGTTCTTATGGTTTGAGGTTTTACATTTAGGTCTCTGATCCATTGA
>NW_007267964.1:0-805 GCF_000164805.1 Carlito syrichta | reverse complement strand
TGAGCAATTTGGATTGTCACAAATGCATACAATGATGTAACACTAGAGAGACCATAATATATGATGTTCTAGCACCTTACATTCCTATCGCAGTCCATTTCTACTTTATAACTTTGGCTTCTGATATTCACTGATCTGTTTTGTGTCTTAATGATTTATCATTTAGAATTTTATGTAATTTAATTAAAAAGTTGTTTTTATGTCTGGCATCCTTTAGTGAACTTACCACTTAAGAATCATTTGTGGGCCAGGCTCAGTGGCTCAGCCTGTAATCCCAGCACTTTGGGAGGCCGAGGCGAGTGAATTGCCTGAGTCCGTGGGCTTGAGACCCACCCAGGCATCTTGGCGAGACCTCGCCTCTGTAATAAATCAAAAATTAGACGGGCGTAGTAGGACGCGCCCGTAGTTCTAGTTACTTGGAAGGGGGAGGCGGAGAGAATGCTGGACCCAAAAGGTCAAGACTGTGATGACTGAGAGCATACCACTGCATCCAGTCTGGGTGACAGAGTGAGAATCTAACTCAAAAAATAAAAAGAAGAAGAAGAATCATTTATGTTGTGATGAGCATTATTAGTTCCTTTTTTCCTTAACTGCTGAGTACTATTTTGTCATATGATACAGGTTGGATTCAGTGACTTATGCCTACAACTCCAATATTGTGGGAGTCTTATCTAGGAGAATTGTTGGAGGCCAAAAGTTTGAGACCAGCCTGATAAGCATAGCAAGATCCCATGCCTGGAACACACTGGCACCTCTAGCTGTTCAGGAAGATGAGAAAGGAGGATCATTGAGCCCAAGAATCGAG
>NW_007267963.1:0-671 GCF_000164805.1 Carlito syrichta | reverse complement strand
TGGGCTCCAGCGATCCTTCTGCCTCAGGCTTTCAAGTAGCTGAATCTACAGGTGCCTGCTACCACACTCGGCTATTTTTTGATTTGTTGTAGAGATGAAGTCTCGTCAAGTTGCCCAGGCGGGTCTCGAACCCGCGGGGTCAGGCAATCCACTCACCTCAGCCTCCCAAAGTGCTGGGATTATAGGCTGAGCCACCGAGCTTGGCCTGTTTCACCTAATGTTTATGGCCTTTGTGAATAATTCAAGTAGAGGCAACTGCCTGCATCTGGGTGCCATGTTGCAAGCTGCATTCTGTTAACAGTGGCCTTAGGAGTCAGAGGGTAGGAGCCCAAGAAGAGGCCAAAGATAGGGTCCCCAACACCAGCAACACTGCTTAGTTCTGGCACCAAAGAAAAGGCTGGGTTCTGATGCAACCCTATGACAAAGGTTGAGGAGGTTGAATCCTGGGCAGGAAATCCTTCAGCTCCTAAATGGAACTCTGCCCCTTCCAGTCTGTGGCTTGGGAACCTGTCAGCAACTCACCAGTCCTGGGTACTCTTAGGAACTGCAGGCCTTTTCCTTGAAGAAATCCTTTGCTAGCTAGCATGCCAGGTGCAATTAACCTGCATTTCTGGGTTATCCTTAGTGGTTAGTGATTAAAAGATAAAGGGAGCCTTGGGAAGCAATTGACT
>NW_007267962.1:0-524 GCF_000164805.1 Carlito syrichta | reverse complement strand
TTCACAGTTGTTATTATTACTATCAACATTTTCATTTTCACCCTGTTATAATAAAGCACAAGAAAATGTTCAGTTATTTTGCACATACTGGCATACTTTGGACTGGAAAGCAGCCTTATTAGATATGAGATGCGAGCTGTGCTTATCATTAAAATATTCAGATACTAAATTAGAAGATCTGAAAATTTTGACAACTAGGATATCAACAATATTTAATAATTTCATGCAAAATTATAATGTAAGGTTTTCTAGGTAAATTACCATAAAATACAATACTATTTTAATAAAAATATTGGACTTGAAATAAATAATTGTAGAAGTGAAAAATAAAACTTCCACTGAAAGCTGAGTTTTTATCTCCTAAATTTGACCTTGTTACACTTTAAATTTCTTTTTTTTTTTTTGAGTTGTGTAACCTTTTATTAGCAACTAAAATAGAAGGTATCTGTTGTACAACACGGGTAGTCATTGACTATAACTGGAGATTTATTATATTCTAGTACAGATCATTTATAAACGCAATT
>NW_007267961.1:0-764 GCF_000164805.1 Carlito syrichta | reverse complement strand
TCAGAAGGGATCTGGCGAATGGGAATCACTAGCAGGTGATCAAAAGGCAGAAGAGAGCCCAAGGGGCTCTCCCCTCTACCCTAGTTCTTCAACTGCTTTTCTCTGGGTCCCATCTCCAGCCTGGTGGTGATCTTCCCATGGCCACAGCTGTCACCAGGCTCCAGAACCATTCCCTGTTTAGGATAAGAGTGGTCATGACTTCTCAGTATTGCTAGCTCCTGGTCCTGACTTTCCTTCTCAGTGTCTTTAATGTGCTCATACCTTTGTAAACAACCTCTTTATTCAACGCTATTCAATTAAAAACCTTTTAGTGTGACCTCTTCTTCTGTGCCCTTGACTAACAGACACTTTTAAATCTTAATAGAAAGGGTAGAACTTTATACAGGCACTAGAAGAAGAAGGTGAATTGTTTTTTATCTTTCCTTCCAAGTTTATCTAACAAATCATTTGTGGTGTGTGTGTGTGAAAGAAAGAGGGAGAGAAAGAGGGAGTGAGGGAGAGGGAGAGAAAATTTGAGAGGATAAATGAAAAACAAAAACCTTATTACAGGTTCTTTTGGTAATCAGATGTGCAAAAATTTTATTACTGGGATTTGGTGACTGTTTTAAAGAATAGGAAGCCTTTGCAATGTTTAATAGTTGGTAGCAATTTGGTAAATATTAAGTCTTAATTACATTGTTAATACACTTTTGAAAAAATTTATTCTCTACTGTAACTCATGATCCTTGCCCTAACACTGCCATTATGTTATCTGATTATTCCTT
>NW_007267960.1:0-1009 GCF_000164805.1 Carlito syrichta | reverse complement strand
GTGGCACCACTGACTACTATCCTTATTAACCCACTACCATTTTCCCCCCATCTTCATAACATCATGCTCTTTTGGCCTAGATATCTTTGCTGAAAAGGAAATAATTACTCTACCAGGGGACACAACCATTATATCATTGAACTGAAAGTTAAGACTTCCACTGGCCACTTTGGGGTTCTCAGGCTTCTGAACCAATAAAATAAGGGAGTTACTGTGCTGACTGGGATGATTCAACCTAACTACTAAGGGGGAAATTGTAGCACTATTCCACAATAGATTTAAGGATGAGTTTGTTTTAAATAAGAGATCCTTTAGAGCAGCAGTCCACAGTCTTTTTGGCATCAGAGACCAGTTTCTTGGAAGACAATTTTTTCATGGAGTAGAAGGGGATGTTCAGTCAAAATCTCACTGCTAAGGTCAATCTGTATTTGCAGCTGCTCCCCAGCACTAGCGTCACTGCCTCAGCTCCACCTCAGATTATAATTTGTAGCACATAATCTAGATCCCTCACATGTTCAGTTCACAATAGATTTTGTGCTTCTGAGAGAATCTAATGCCTCAGCTGATCTGACAGCAGATGGATCTCAGGAGGTAATGCAAGCAATGGGGAGCCACTGTAAATGCAAACAAAGCTTTGTTTGCTTCACTGCTGCTCACCTCCTGCTGTGTGGTCTGGTTCCTAACAAGCCCTGTCCATGGCTCAGGGTTTGAGGACCGTGCCTTTGAATGCCTCCCAGTATTGCATTGTGATTGAAGTTCATGGAAAATTACAACAATCTTACTCAGATAGAACTCTAATGTTCCAGACACTTCTGGAATCATGGTTTATATCATCCTATCAGGTAAAGAATCATGACCAGTTGAAGTACTTGATTAAGTCAAAAGAATATGGAGTGGGTAGTGGAAGAAGGTAGTTTTAAATATCAGCTATGGCCATGTGATAGATTACAAAAGTGAGGTCTATAAACATCACAAATATTTCCTCCTTATCTTGTTCCTGAATTCATAT
>NW_007267959.1:0-807 GCF_000164805.1 Carlito syrichta | reverse complement strand
CCCAGAGAGGGACACCATGCTCTATGCAGCATTTAGCATAACCACTAAATGCAGTTCCCACTGGGTTTCTTTGAAAATGAGTGGTATGCATATATGTTTTAAACACTCTTCCTTTTCCTTTTTAAATAAAAACAATATGTCATGGAGTAGATGAAATTTGTGGCCAAACCTATTGTCGTGGACTTGAAAAATAGAAGACCTCTATAAAACAAGAGCTTAAGGCAGAAATGACGCTCTAAGAAGATATGGGAAGAGAGGAGGAAATGAGGCATGCATGAACTTGCAGAACTCAGGAAGATGTGGAAGAGAAATACAGCCATTTGTATGTATAAAGAAGAGCAGATATTGCTGAGAACATGGCAAGGCACTGATAGGGGAGTAGACTGAGGAGAGTGGAAATAAAAAGACATTTAAAGGGACTTGAGTATGGGAAGGTAGTAAAAAGGATCCCAGATATTTGTAACTAAGATGTCTGAAGGATAAAAGAATGAAGGTCATGAAAGAAACACTTTTTAAATTAAAATGATAAATTAACAGCCAGACACAATGGCTTGCCTGCCTGTAACCCTAGCACTTTGGGAGGTCAAGGTGGGAGAATTACTTGAGCCCAGGAATTTGAGACCAGTCTGGGCAACATAGGGAAACCTCGTCTCTACAAAAAGTTTAAAAATTAGCTGGGTATGGTGATATGCACCTGCAGTCCCAACTATCTGAGATGAGAAGATCGCCTGAGCCCAGGAGGTCAAGGTTGTGGTGTGCTGTGATTGTGCCACTGAACTCCAGCCTGGGTGACAGAATTGGACCCTG
>NW_007267958.1:0-832 GCF_000164805.1 Carlito syrichta | reverse complement strand
TTCATTTTTCTGATAAATAGCAAAATATGAAAAACAAAATAAATGAGTGTTTTGATTTATTTTTGTTACATGGCATACTTAGTGTTTTGTAAGCCTCTTCTAGGTAGTTTGCTCTGTGAAAGTGTAGGTAAATATTTCACTGATTATATTGAAAAAATATTTTTTATTTTTAGTATATTTATTTATTTATTTTTGAGTTGGAGTCTCACTGTCATCCAGACTAGAGGTCACTGGCTGCCTCCAGCCACTGCTGTCTCGACCTGCTGGGCTCCGGCGATCCTTCCACCTCAGCCTGCCAAGTAGCTGGAACTACAGGCGCATGCTACCATGCCCGACTAATTTTTTGATTTACTGTAGAGATGAAGTCTCGCCAAGTTGCTCAGGCAGGTCTCGAACCCGCGGGCTCAGGCAATCCACTCCCCTCGGCCTCCCAAAGCGCTGGGACCACAGGCTGAGCTACCGAGCCCAGCAAGAAATATTTTTTAAGGATCATGTATGAATTTAGACGTATCTCAAAAGTATTGATCTCTTAGACAAGATCATATGTATATACTACACTATTCTTTATCTTGAGGGCATGTGACTCTACATACATATGCATGTAGCATACGTACACATGTGTATTCATATTTGGAGGTGTTTTCTAAATAGGAAGAGGCAATGAACCAACCATGTTGTTCTTTCAGACTTGATCCCCAAAACTTTTCCTTTCTTCCATTTATGGTGGAATCTAGGAAAGAAAATACCGTCATTAATAGAAGCTGATAATGACACATGAATACAAGAACTTTGTACTTGAAAATTAATCTATGGGATTTTTGGCTGTGTCTAG
>NW_007267957.1:0-803 GCF_000164805.1 Carlito syrichta | reverse complement strand
TTTGAGCTCATCCATTTTGGTGCATTCTAGTGCCTCTGACATTTTTTATTTCACCTCTTCTACATTGGCAAAATGTTTCACTTAGAGGACTTTTTTCATCTGGGGAAACAAAGAAAATTTGGTTACAATGAGATCAGGTGAATAGGGAAGGTGGGGCATTAGGTTCCTGCTTCTTTTGGTCAAAAACTGCTGAACATTCAATGGTGTGGACAGACACACTTGTAAATCACCTATCATGAAATGGGCAAATGTGTTGAAAGAATCATAACAAAAATTCACTGAAGCTGAACGCAACCTCTCAGTACACTAGCTGACACACTGATGTTGATGAGTTCTTAAGCCACTTACCTAGTGGGGGGCATTTGTACTACAAGGAACCCACTCTCCAAAAGACAGTTTTGCTTTTTTGAGGTCTTTCTCCTGTTTCCAAGTAAGATTACATTTTGAGATATTGAAGATTAGGCCTTCTACAGATGAATTTTAGAGGCACACAGTTCAACACAAAACATTACCTGCTTAGTAATTTTTTATTTTAATTTTTTTTTGTTTTTTTTTTTTGAGTTGGAGTCTCACTCTGTCACCCAGACTGGAGTGACTGCAGCCTCGACGTGCTGAGCACCAGCGATCCTTCCGCCTCAGCCTTCTAAATAACTGGAACTACAGGCACGTGCTACCATGCCCGGCTGATTTTTTGATTTATTGTAGAAATGAGATCTCGCCAAGTTGCCCAGGCGGGTCTCAAACCCACGGGCTCTGGCAATCCACTCACCTCAGCCTCCCAAGGCGCAGGATTACAGGCTGAG
>NW_007267956.1:0-810 GCF_000164805.1 Carlito syrichta | reverse complement strand
AAATGATAGCATACTTCTCTCAGAAACCATGGAAGTCAGACGACAATAGAAGGACATCTTTAAAAGGCAGGAAGGAAAAACTAATGACCCAGAAATCTATGTCAGCTGAGCTGTCATTCACAAATGAAGGAAAAAATGGGAACTCTTTAGATGAACTAAAAAATGAAAGAATTCACTGCCATTAGGCCTGTACCACAAAAAATACTGAAGAAAATTCTTCATATTGAAAGGAAATGATACCAGATGGCAACTCAGTGCTACAACAAAAGAACTGCAGGACACTCATTCTTTTTAAGTTCACAGGGAATTTTCAACCACATGTGATACCACTAACATGTTTTAATAAGGTTTAAATGTTGGAAATTTGACATGGTATGTTGTCTCACCACAGTGGAATTAAACTAAATATTTAAAAGCTACCCGAAAAATACCGAAACATTCAGAAATTAAAAACACATTTCTAAGCAATGATGGGTAAAAAGAAATCAAAAGAAAAATTATAAAATATTATTAATTGAATGATCCAAAAACACAACATAAAATTTGTGAGGAGCAGCTAAAGCAGTACTTAGAGGACCATGCCTAAGTGTGAATGCTCATATTAGGGGGAAAAAAGGAACTTAAAACAGTGCCCAGCTGGGGTGGTGGCTCAGCCTGTAGTCCCACGCTTTTGGGAGGCTGAGGTGAGTGGATTGCCTGAGGCCGAGGGTTCGAGACCCACCTGGGCAGCGAGACCTCATCTCTACAATAAATCAAAAAATCAGCTGGGCATGGTAGTGCATGCCTGTAATTCCGGCTACTGGAGGAATG
>NW_007267955.1:0-518 GCF_000164805.1 Carlito syrichta | reverse complement strand
CACTACCCTCCAGTCTGGGTGACAGAGTGAGACTCCAACTTAAAAAAAAAAAAAAAAGAAAGGAAAGAAATATTTGAATAACCTACATTAAGTTAATTTGTGTTCTAAAGAAAACCTGAGTTCTAAAAATAGGTTGACACATGTAATGCTCAGGATTTCTGTTAGCTTCCTGCCTGTTTGTGTGGTGGTGGCTACTGTGCATGTGCGTGAGAGGCAAGCATTCCAGCTGTCCTAGGAGTCTCTCTGAGAGGCTCCAGATCTGCTGGGACCATTGGGAGTGGCTGCGGGCTCTGACAATTCTGCTGCTAACAATTTTAAACAAAGCAGATGATCCAGTCAACTTGGACTAACTCATTTTTCTATCTCCTCTGCCTTTCTTTGTATTGCTTGCTGAAAGGCAAGAAACTCAGGGAGAAAGAAATGCAAGTTAGAGTGTAGCGTGGGTCACTGACTCCAAATGAAAAAATTATTGCAAGTCATTCCACTGTCAGACCCTTAAATTAGCATATGTGAGACCT
>NW_007267954.1:0-797 GCF_000164805.1 Carlito syrichta | reverse complement strand
CTTGAACAATCGGGCTCAAGCGGTCCTCTCACTTCAGCTTTCTGAGTTGCTGGGACTCACGACACACACCACCATACTACAGGGTTTTTTGTATTTTTCATAACGATGAAGTTTCCCGACAAACTTCCGGGCTCAACGTATCCTCCTGCCACTGCATCCCAAAATGCTGGGATCACAGTCATGAGCTTCTGTGTCTGACTGGGGTTTTTATTATTATCATGAAGCAAGGGTTGCAATCGGCCACTCTCTGTGTCTTGTTCGTATGTGGATGAACAGCGGACTGGCATCTATTGTCCAAAGCGAGATTAATGGTAAAACATTGCCTATTTAGTAAGTTTTTCAAGGTTGTGTTCTGTAGAGTGACTCTAGATGGACCGTCGCTGCAAAATCTGGTGGTTAAATACACGAGCGCAGCAGAGTCCTGTCCTTGTTCGGCCTCAAAAGCAGGGGGGCCGATGGCATCAACAATCGCATAGCCCCTTGGAAAGACAGCCTCTGCAGTCATGGGTGGACCACCAACCATGGAAACACAGCTCAATGGAAAGAGTTTTGCCTGCTGCTTTATGCTGCTTGGACTCGGGCCAAGCATCGGACACAGCGTCCACTGGTCCCTCCCACAGGAGAGTGCCAGCCGCGAAGGCCCATCCCCAAAGGAAATACTGTGAAATAGGAAGTACCCGGAACAACACAGTAGCATGGGCACGGTTAGGAGGTTCTAAAACAGATGCAACTTAATGTCCTTGACCCACTGACCAGAAATCAGGAAGGCCAGAGGTGCTATCTAGAGGTGGAGAACG
>NW_007267953.1:0-917 GCF_000164805.1 Carlito syrichta | reverse complement strand
GGCATGGTTGGAAAAGCAGACTTTTGAAATAAATGGAATTTCATTCTCAGGTCTACCCTTCACTCACTGTGAGAATGGAAGCATGTTATTGAACATGTCTGAGATTCAGTGTCGTCATCTGAAAGAGAACTAGGTGCTTGCTGAAACTCCATCATTTTCCACCCTAGGCACACCGTTGATTCCATTTTCATCCTCTCTCATAGTGAGATGATGACATCTTCCTGTGTTATGTTCATCAGAATGTGAAGGGAAGAAAGGCACACCACTAAAAACCTCCTGTCTCAGTTTTTGTTTCCCCAGAAGCAGATCATGGGATAAAGAGGAAAGCACAAGTCGTTTATCTGGAAGGTGACCTGAGGAAACACCAATGGAGGAGTAGAACAAAGAGTCAGGGAAAGAAGGAGGCTAAAAAGGACAGGTACTTAAGCAAATTACCATTGTAGGCAACTTGAACTTGGTTCTATAGGGAACACCAGTAGGCAGAAAAGAATTTCTCCACTTCCACCCCACCTAGAGGTCAAATGACCCTTGAGTGCAGGTAGTTATATGCTAGCCCTCATAAGTCATCATATGATGGCTATGAATTAGTTCCTGGGCACTTCTGGCCTGCTACACATGTGAGCAGAGAAGACTCAGGTAGCCGGAGAAACCCACATGAAAGAGGTGGTGGTGGTCATGGTGTTGGAAGTGGGACAGGTATGCACTGAATGAAAAGGGTTGCTGTTCTGCCATATGCAAGACCTCACTCTCCTTGTCTTACAGCTGAAGGAAGAGGACTACAAGGCCTTAGAGGAAGGCAGAACCATAGCACCGAAGGTGCCTAGATCCTAAAATTACCCCTTGGAAGGCTGCTCACTGACTGGGACAATTAGCAAGAAATAGACAATTATTGCTAAGCCACAAAAATGTAGGGATTG
>NW_007267952.1:0-783 GCF_000164805.1 Carlito syrichta | reverse complement strand
CCAGTCTGGGCGACAGAGTGAGACTCCAACTCAAAAAATAAATAAAAAATAAAATAAAAATAAATGAGTGAATTATATGGTACATGAGTTACATCTCAATAAAGTCATTATTATTTTTAAAAACCACATATAGTATGATTCTATTCATATGACATTATGGAAAAAACAAAACTAGAGCAACAGAGAATAGGTCAGAGGTTACCAGAGATTGGGACGGGGGTAGCCCAAGGAAGCTTTGTGGGGGTGATAGAGTTGGTCTGTATTCTTAATATGGTGGTGGTTAAATGAAATGGACATGTATTAAAATGTATACAGCTGTATAGCAAAACCTTAAACATCTATTAAAGAAACAAAAACAAAAAAGTTGTTTCTTTTTTTTTTTTTGAATCAGATTCTCACTCTTGTTGCCTAGGCTGGAGCACAGTGGCAGACTCACAGCCACCGCAGCCTCGACCTGCTGGGCTCAGGTGATCCTTCTGCCTCAGCCTTCCAAGTAGCTAGAACTACAGGTGCACGCCATCATGCCTGGCCAGTGTTTGTGATTTATTGTAGGGACAAGATCTCACCAAGTTGCCCAGGTTGGTCTCGAACCTCCGGACTCAGGCAATCCTCTCGCCTTGGCCTCCCAAAGTACTGGGATTACGGGTTGAGCCACCGCACCCAGCCAAGTTGTTTCTTAAAAACAAGTCTAGCCTCCATTTTAATTTTTGCCACTCTTTTCAAAAGAAAAAATGATGTTCTAATCTTTGAAAGTTATTCTGATGGCTTAGAATGCCATTCCCT
>NW_007267951.1:0-1031 GCF_000164805.1 Carlito syrichta | reverse complement strand
GTACTGTAAGGTAGAGTATGAACTCATCTGTAGAAGAGTCTGTAAGGAAGAATGGTGTATCAACTAGAGCCTTTTAAAAAGTGAAAATGTCGGTCAGGGATCTATTCCTAGCAGGCAAGTTGCGGAACTAGGATGACTTCTAAGGTTTTATTTGTATGCCGTGATTGTAAGATTCCAAAACAGCGCACAGAACGAGTAGGCTTCATTTAGTAGTACAGGTTCAAGTTTAGGATAATTTAGTTTGAGAGTTAAATTATGAAACAGACGTTAAAACATTTACAAACCTCAGTGAGTTATTTTTTAATTGACAGTCCAGTCATTTTGAGAATTTAAGCTGCACTTTATTGTCATAGATTTTCCTTGAGTCATAAATAATTTAGTTTGTATATAGAAAGTAATTCCAGCTCTGTATCATTACGAGACAAAATATTAAATGAAACTCAAACTGCTTCTTTTCTTCATGTTGCATCAAAGTCTTTTTGTTCTTTTTGCATGGACTTTCAGTTCTTTACAAGAATAAAAAATACACTCCTTTTCCTCAGAACTTCCCTTCTCAACAACCACTAAATTTGTATTATATGACCGTAATTGATGGGTAACAATATAAGCAAATGTGTTTATGATATCCATTCTTTATTTAACTTTACTCTTAATTCATAGAGGAAATTATGATATCAAGGTACTTCCCTTAAGAGTTCTTAAAGTGTTTCATTCCACTTTTTGTTTTGTGACCTGTTTTCATTGCCTAGAAGCACTGGGAGAAATGAGGAAACTGATCCCATTTGTTTTAATCTCTCAGTGGCCAGCTATTATTTTCCTGAAGCCTGGCCATGGGTTTTGTCACAGGGCTTTGTAGACTGCTTCCTTTGTTTCAAGCACAGATCATGCTGACCTTGGACTGCAATGGAGGGAGAAACCATGAGGAGAGCCCCACACTATGAGTTTTATTCCGATTGTCTTTAGATGTTCTCACTTGGCTCAAATCAGGCTTCCCAGAACACAATCTTAGGGTGGAGTTTAGAGTGAGAGCA
>NW_007267950.1:0-814 GCF_000164805.1 Carlito syrichta | reverse complement strand
AAAATTATACAGACAATGCACTCCATGAACTTCAACTTAATCTTACATACTTCATACTTAACATACACACACAAAAAGTGAACAAATCTCATCGAATCTCACCTTAAATGTGTTTATCCCCAGGGGAAACATGAGATGGAAGCTATGACTCTACATCCCTCAGCCATCCTCCATCTCTTCGTGATTCTCATTGTCCAAGGTCTAGACAGGTTTTGTATAACACGGTCCCTCATCATAAGTAAACCACTGTATCCAGTGCTCAAAAAAATAGAAATTGGTTCTAGCACTGGTGGAAACTGACTGTAGTAGACTTGATGAATAATTTATGTGCTATTTAAGAAACTTTCTGGAGTAATTTTGTCTCCATTTTTGCCTCACATACTGACTTTAGAACCTAACTTTTCTTTAATGCCTTCTCTTTCTCTTCTTAATCATACTAAGCATACTGGCAGTAACCAAACAGGGAATTAGTCCAAACAGTTATTTGAGGGCAAAAAATTACCTTAAAATAGTGAAAGCTTTCAGGAAGCTAAAACCAAGAATAAAAACCAAATCAATGAGGACTGGGTAAGCTAACAGAAAAAAAAGGAGACACAAAGTGCAAAACACCTCTCCTACATAGACCTTAACTGTGTAATTGGTAACAATCATGCTGGAGAGACTGAGGAGAATCTCATCAATGTGGATTTTCACTTTCCCCAAAAAATGTCCCTTTTCCCTGAGTCAATATTTTAAAATAATATTATAAAATCCTGGGCAGCCTGTTTACTAAAATGTCTTTAACACCAGATTAACCATTTTTAAACATTGGACT
>NW_007267949.1:0-745 GCF_000164805.1 Carlito syrichta | reverse complement strand
CCATCTCACAGCACAACTGATCATGGCACAAATGATTCTCAACACCAACCCCCAAGGTCACACACCCTCTCACAGCAAAAAACCCTGGATTCTAAAGCCAAGTGTATGAGGACTCAATACAAAAATAGCAGCTTTGTCTTAGAAGAGCTTACTCGCAAACCTCAGAAGGAAGACACTCTCTCAAAGGGGTCAGCTAGCCCTTTTCTGCATTCCTCAGGGCCTCTTGGGAATTTGTTTTGCCAGAACTGTCAAAGGACAACACATTTATTTTAAATATCTTATTTGGTTCTATTTACTATTTCAGAAACTTCTGAACACAGTCTAGATTTGTTTAGAAAATGTCCAAACTCACAGAGCTCAAAACATAAAATTCTTGGAGCTTCAAAATGTGAATGAGAACTTACCCAGGACCCAAACTGCTGTGAGAGATCGATAGGCCCTGTCGGCAACTTTGCATGGTCACCCCATACCCCGGAGGATGATGAGAGTTCTATTATTACTTCAGATCGTATTTCTCACACTAATCAGTTAAAATAAAAACTTTACACACATTAAATTTAGCACAAATTTAAGTTTATTTTAGCAAAAAGAATTCAATTTAGGAATCAAGCAGCAGTCTGAACCCAAAATGGTTCAGCACACTGCACTCCACTGTGTGTGCAGATTCTATCAAAAGGCAGGAAGAGGGAGCATCATACACAAACAATCTGACAGGTAGCACTTTGCACCTGCTGTGTATACTCTC
>NW_007267948.1:0-892 GCF_000164805.1 Carlito syrichta | reverse complement strand
AAAAATGAGTGCTCTTTAAAGAATTTTTTAAGATCAGGAAACAAAAAGAAGTTAGAAGGAGACAAATTAGAAATATAATTTCTAAGTAGGTGGGTGTCTAATTAGGTGGATAATTTCTGGGTGGATGTATAATGATTTTTCATCAAAACACTAACAAAATTGCCTTCTTTGATGAAAATAATGAGCAAGAGCATTATCGTAGTGGGAAAGGACACTAGGGCGAATCTTTTATGGGTGGTTTTCCTGTTAAAGCTTTGAGTAATTCAAAACACTCTCATAATAACGTTTGAAAGGACACACTGAGAACAAGAAATGCATTTTTATCTTGCTCCTAAACCTTGATACAATGATGAGAAAATAAAAGCTATATTCTGGAAAAATACATAATTTATGTAAAGACTAACTTTACCAACTTTGTCTTTTAAAAAACACAGACTTCCAAAGCACAACCTGCATTAACCATTATATACTCAGGACAATGTCTCCCCCACCCCCCTTCCTCAGAGTTTTCTGCCCAGACTTCCTGATGCCCTAAGGCCTAGCAGATTGGCAATCACACTTGCCTAGAGTAAAGCAAATTTACAAGGCCTAAGACTTCACACATTACAAAAGTTATGCAAATCTCAGAACTTGTGACAACTCAGAAGGGGAAGCTAATGTGTATCTATTGTCCTATAGATTAGGCGCCTTCTGCAGGAATATCAAGAATCTCCCAAAGCTGCCTGCTGGAAATGCATAGGAGATAAAGTGAAGAATGCATCCTCCATTAGCTCTAAGGAGTGTTATCCAGAAAGTCACAGGGGCACTATCTTAGCTAGATCTTCTGGAGAATTGCTGCAGCTTCTCCATCAGCACTCGCTGTGTCACCTTGCACTCTTACATGCTAGAGATG
>NW_007267947.1:0-714 GCF_000164805.1 Carlito syrichta | reverse complement strand
GAACATTCACACCAATAGCAATGAAATTATAGATCAGATTCCAAATAGAATGAGAAGCCACAAATTGAGAAAGAGAAGAAGTAAATCTAGAAGCCAGTTGAGAAAATGAAAGTGTAGACAGGTGTGCCTGAGAGATAGCAGTGATTTGACCATGTAACTGTTGAATATTCAAAGAAGAATTAGAGGACTGCCAAACTCCCATAAGGTGTTTCTGAACATCAGCCCAACTGACATTTTGACCATCATATGGCAAGGGTGTAACACAGATCCATTTAAATTGTGCGTGGCAGGCTACAGACATCTGAACTTTAATATGTTGAATTTGATTTCCTATATATACTAATGCTGATTCTAAAGCATTTAACCTATCAATAATACCTCTATCTATCTGTTCTTGAGTAAATAAAGCTAAGCTAACATTTTGAGATAAATCGTTCACATGATTAGCTGTGTGTACTTCCTGAACTAAAGCAGTAGCAGAAGCTGCAACAGATCCTATAATAGCTATTAATGCAGAAATTCCTAATATTAAAGCAGCTACGAATCTGCGTGGTCTCTTTAACATAGCTGTGGCATGTTCTATTAAATAATAACCTGGAGAAGAATACCAAGGTTCGGGAAGATGAACAGGAACAAAAACATAAGCAGGATGTTTGAGAATAAAAACTTGATAAGGATTACCTAAAATACAATTAGCCAAAGTACAATTTGTGC
>NW_007267946.1:0-517 GCF_000164805.1 Carlito syrichta | reverse complement strand
AAACATAAAACTTCAAACTACAGAATCATAGAAAAATTCAGGAGACCCCTGAAACTGGAACTGGGAACCAATTCCTATTCAGAACCCTAAAGGATGATACCTTAAGAAATAAGACAGACAAGTGGGACCTCATAGCAGGAGGACAGTCCACAGAATGGGAAAAAATATTTGCCAAAGGTATATCTGACAAAGGCCTAACATCTAGGATCTACAAGGAACTCAAATGCACCGAAAGGAAAAAAACAAACAGCCCCTTTAAAAGTGGGGAAAAGACATGTATAGACACTTCTCAAAAGATACAGCCAACAGACACATGAAGGCAGCCAACAGACACATGAAAAAGTGCTCAGCCTCATTCATCATGAGAGAAATGCAAATCAAAACCAAATTGAGATACCACCTAACCCCTGTAAGAATGGTCATCATTAATAAAAAAACAACAACAGATGCTGGCAAGGATGTGGAGAGAAAGGAACGCTTTTACACTGCTGGTGGGAATACAAACTAGTACAACCTC
>NW_007267945.1:0-740 GCF_000164805.1 Carlito syrichta | reverse complement strand
CTGAAACATCAAAAATTACTTTAATTCCTTTTAAAGAGCTAAATAGGTACATGTTTAGATGAAAAAAGTATGCAGAAAACATAGACCATTTATGAAAATAATCATAGAAAATAAGGAAGCATTCCTAAAATAGTAAACTTAGTTCTGTAAATGTATAAACAGCAAAGGGTACTTCTGTTTCTCGTCATTTCTTTTTCTTATTTAGCCAAAACATTTCTCCACACAAAAAAGATGTTTACTAACATACTTTAAATAATAATTTTAAAAATCACGTAGGCATCCTAATTCAGGGTGAAATAATGTATGCAAACATGACCACAGCTATTGAGATGAAAATAGACAAGTTTTAATGTATCCAGACATATGCTGAATCTAGATATCTTTTGTTGTTTAAAGCAAACACTTATGTATTATTTTTTTTGAGTTGGAGTCTCACTCTGTTGCCCAGACTGGAGTGCAGTTGCCACTCCCGGCCACCATAGCCTCGACCTGCTGGGCTCCGGCGATCCTTCGGCCTCAGCCTTCCGAGTAACTGGAACTACAGGTGCACGCTACCATACCCGGATAAATTTTTGATTTATTGTAGAGATGAGGTCTCACCAAGTTGCCCAGGCGGGTCTCAAACCTGCGAGCTCAGGCAATCCACTCACCTCAGCCTCTCAAGGCACGGGATTACAGACTGAGCCACCGAGCCTGGCTCACTTGTGTATTTTTTAATGAATTTTCTTAGTTCTTATCTT
>NW_007267944.1:0-855 GCF_000164805.1 Carlito syrichta | reverse complement strand
TCCTGCAGTGGCATAAAAGAATTGTGCCTGCTTCCTTCAAACAATGAGGTGAATTTACCATTGAAAGAATTTCCCCTCAGAGGAAACCTTGAATTACTAAAAGAAAAGAAGAAACAAAAACTAACCAACAAACTGATGCTCATGTTCTGTGTGAATGTATCTAAACTTCAGGTGAATAAATCACCCATATTACCAAGTACAAATCTATTGAAATTGTTAGATTTATTTTCAGGAGCCACTGAGACTAAACAAAAATTGAATGGAATAAAAAAATTCTTATTCCACTGTGGTCCGAGAAGGTGCACGGTAGAATTTCGGTCCTGTTAAATTTGCGTATGCTTGATTTGTGACCAATTATGTGGTCGATCTTAGAATATGTTCCATGTGGTGATGAGTAGAATGTATATTCTGTGGTCTTTGGATGGAGTGTTCTGTAGGTATCAATTAAGTCCATTAGGTCCAAAGTCACATTGAGGTTCCAAAACTCCTTGCTGATTTTTTGTCCTGATCTGTCTAAGGTTGTGAGTGGGGTATTAAAGTCCCCAGTTATGATGGTGTTAGAGTCAATATCTTTCTCCAGTTTTCCTAGAAGTTGCTTTATGAAAGTTGGTGCACCTATGTTGGGTGCATATATGTTTAGGATAGATATTTCTTGTTGATGGATTGAGCCTTTTATCATTATGTATCTTTTTTGATTTTTAATAGCTTGAAGGGTATTTTGTCTGAAATTAAGATCGCTACTCCTCCTTTCTTTTGTATTCCATTCACCTGAAAGTTTGTCTCCCATCCTCTTACTTTGAGTCTCTGGGTGTCCTTTCTAGTGAGGTGAGTCTCTTTAAGGCAATAGATTGTTGC
>NW_007267943.1:0-924 GCF_000164805.1 Carlito syrichta | reverse complement strand
TTCCAAGTAGCTGGAACTACAGTAGCGCGCTAACACGCCCAGCTAATTTTTTGATTTTTTTATAGAGATGAGGTCTTGCTGCCCAGGCGGGTCTAGAACCCGTGGGCTCAGGCAATCCACTCACCTCAGCGTCCCAAAGGCGTGAGATTACAGGCTGAGCCACCAAGCCTGGCTTGTGTTTTTGAAAAGACAAAGTTGGTAAATTTGTCTTTACATAAATTATGTATTTTTCCAGAATATAACTTTTTATTTTCTCATCATTGTATTAAGGTTTAGGAGCAAGATAAAAATGCATTTCTCGTTCTCAGTCTGTCTTTTTCAAACGTTATTATGAGAGTGCTTTGAGTTACTCAAAGCTTTAGCAGGAAAACCACCCGGAAAAGATTCACCCTAGTGTCCTTTCCCACTATCATAAGGCTCTTGCTCATTCTTTTCATCAAAGAAGGCAATTTTGGGAGTGTTTTGATGAAAAATCATTAGACCTCCACCTTATATTTCTAATTTGTCTCCTTCTAACTTCTTTTTGTTTCCTGATCTTAAAAAATTATTTAAAGAGCACTCATTTTTCTTCAATTAATATCAGAAAGTCTACATTGACATGGTTAAGTTCCCAGGAACCTCAGCTCGTTAGGGATGGATTAATAACTAAGGGTGATTAATCCATCACTTACAAACATGTTTTGAATTTGATGGAGCTTATGTTCAGAAATAAAATTCATATCTTCCATTTTCCTATTTTAATTCCATGTTTTCACAAAATTTTTGAAGTCCTCTGTAAGGCAATAGCAAACTTAAGCGATGCGCATGTTTATTGTGGCATTCGATTTGGTAACTTGCACACCTGAGATAACTCTCGTGGCTAGAGTCCAATATTTGACACAGGACTTTTAATAAGACTCTTAACCTTCTGTCCAAACTGAAGGA
>NW_007267942.1:0-934 GCF_000164805.1 Carlito syrichta | reverse complement strand
GAAGATTTGATTCCCATTCTCTTACTTTGAGTCTGTGAGTGTCTTTTCTAGTTAGGTGAGTCTCTGGAAGGCAATATATTGTTGCGTGATGATATTTTATCCATTTTGCCATTCTATGTCTTTTCAGTGGTGCATTTAATCCAATCTCATTCAGGTTAATCATTGAAATGTAATAGCTGATCCCTATCATTAGGTTCTTACAGAGTTGTTGTTCTTGTTCCTGTTTGTTTGTTGTCTTTCTTTGGTTTGGGGGTTGGTTCATGTGTGTTTTTAATCTTTTTCCTTGTACTCTTGGGAAGAATGTTGTTCTTTTTTCCTTATCTTCTTTGTTCAATACTTTCTTAAGTGTTTCTTGTAGAGGTGATCTGGTGGCAGCATAAGTTCTTAGGGATTAGCTATCTGGTAATGATTTCAGTTCTCCCTCACTGATGAAGCTTAGCTTGGCTGGGTAGGTTATTCTCTGTTGAAATTGTTTATCTTTTAGAACTTTGAAGATAGGGCTCCAAGCTCTCCTGGCCTGAAGTGTTTCTGTAGATAAATCTGCTGCTATTTTAATTGGTTTTCCCTTGTAGGTAATCTGACCTTTTTCTCTTGCTGCCTTTAGGATTTTTTTCTTTTTTACCTACTTTTTTAGGTGAATTATTCTGTGTCTAGGAGTTGAACTTCTCATTTGTTGTCTTGCAGGGGTTCTCTGAATCTCTTGTGTTTGAATGTTTCCATAACTGATGAGATGAGACAAGTTTTCTTGAATGATTTTATGAAATGTTTGTTACAGTGTGGTCTCTATCTCTCTCTGTCTCAGGAAGGCCAATTACTCTTAGGTTCAGGCTCTGGAAGTAATTCTTTATCTCTTGAAAGTTTTGTTCTATCCAATGTAATACTATAACAAAATGACTGACGGTACTGGGAAACTATGGGGGGGAGGGGGAGGGGA
>NW_007267941.1:0-705 GCF_000164805.1 Carlito syrichta | reverse complement strand
TTCAGGAATCCCATTGCAACAAAGCATTATTTTTTCTAGATCACATGCATGTCCATCACACTGCATGAAGGTAACAGAGTAAATGCCAGAAGTCACAGATGGGGGCAATAAAGAACTGATTGGACAACATGAGGGACAGAATAAGTCAATTTTCCACATTTATTCCCATATGCTGTTTTCTTGACTTTGAGATCACTTATTTTAGAAGGGTGCATTTTAACATTGGAGTTTTGCCATGTTATTTCACTTCTTTGACTTTTATCATCATTTGATATTGCTCAATCAGTTCACTTGTTTACATCTTTTCCATAAATCACATGTAAGTCTTTGAAGCTCAGAAAAGTGTGCCAAGCCCCTAGATATGTAGTTCTTAATCCCAACTGGACATGAGATTGGGAAGCTTTAAAAAACCCCAGTGTCAGCTGGGCTCGGTGGCTCAGCCTCTAATCCCATGCCTTTGGGAGGCTGAGGTGAGTGGACTGCCTGAGGCTGCAGGTTCGTGACCTGCCTGAGCAGGCGAGACCTCATCTCTACAATAAAATCAAAAATAAGCCAGGCTCAGTGCCTCAGCCTGTAATCCCATGCCTTTGGGAGGCTGAGGTGAGTGGATTGCCTGAGCCTGCGGGTTCGAGCCTGCCTGGGCAGCAAGACCTCATCTCTACAATAAATAAAAAACAATCAGCTGGGTGTGGTAGCACATGCCTG
>NW_007267940.1:0-855 GCF_000164805.1 Carlito syrichta | reverse complement strand
TCAAACACAGATATGCCATTTAGCATTCCCCTGTCTCACATCCCACATACAATTTCCTTTGAGGGATTTAGCAGTAAATCATCTTTGGGTTTGCGCAGAGCTGAGAACTGTATCATCACTCGTAAGCCAGTATCTCACATCCTCTCTGGTCATTACTGTTGGTAGTTATTGGGAAAAGTGTATGAAGTAAATTTATAAATAAGTTTTAAAGATGCACTCATGCAGATCTGATTCTTTGGAAGATGTGGCTGCAACCATTATTAATGTAATAAAGTTTGTGTTATAATGTAACCACTATTGGTTGTTACAATTTCAAAAACAACATCTATGATAAAAGTCAGGTATTCTAAAAAGGGACAAAAATTTAATAATTTTTATCAAAGGATATTTTCCCTTTTTGTTTATTTATATTTTTTTCTGAGACAAAGTATCGTTGTTTCACCCAGGCTGGAGTGCAGTGGTGTAATCATAGCTCACTGCAGCTTCCCTCTCCTAGTCTCAAGTGATTCTACTGCTTCAGCCTCCTGAGCTACTGGGACTACAGGTCCCTCCACCACATTCAGCTAATTTTTTTTATTTTTATTTTTTTGTAGGGATGGAATCTCACTATGCTGCCCAGTCTCAAAATGCATTTTCCTACAAGTCCCTCTCTATTTTCCTGAGCATTATAGGAATAGCATTTAACATTTATGTGACAATGGTGCCCAAGACTGCATTTAAAGTCATTTGTTTATTGAAATACTAATGACAATGACAGTGAGATTCAGCCATGCTGATTTGAGGTGTTCGTATTTCAGAGATGGGGTGAAATGCTCTTCCCTCCCTGTCCCATACATGCATTCTCTCTGATGAAAT
>NW_007267939.1:0-1041 GCF_000164805.1 Carlito syrichta | reverse complement strand
CCAGTTACCAATACCTTTCAGTTTTACTTTACAGAAGCCCTGAGTTTATTTAGAATGTAATGTATTATTTAAAAGTGTTTACAATGTACAAAAGATTCACACAGATATCCTTTAATTAATAAACTGCTTCTTAATTATTAATATTAATACAATATGATTTATCACATTTTAATTTACTTAAAACCTTCAGTAATCCTGCTGTGGCATAAAAGGATTTGTGACTGCTTTCTTCAAACAATGAGGTCAATTTGCCATTAAAAATTTCCCCCCCCAAAGATCACATTGAACTACCTAAAACCAAAGAAGGAACTAAAACCAAAGAAGGAACTAAAACCAACCAACAAACTGGTGTTTATTTTCTGTGTGAATGTATCTAAATGTCAGGTAAATAAATCAGCCATATTACTAAGCACAAAGCTATTGAAATTGTTAGATTTATTTTCAGGAGCCACTGAAACTAAACAAAAATTGTAAGGAATAAAAAATAATTACAAGGAAACTCAGGGAACAAATTAATCCACTGGATGATTATCTTAAAAGCAGCATTTCCTATAGAACAAAGTAATGAAACTGTCAAAAAGCACTTCTCAATGTATTATTTTTGCATGTCAAAAAAAGAACTAACCTACAATAAATTTATAATTAACAGTATGCTCTGTGCTAAGCCTGTAACAAAGAAATCTATTAGTGCAGTAAAACAATGTCCTGTTAAATCGCCATTTTTTACAAAGAAGCATGAAGGTCTTTCACAATGGTTCAAACTGTATTTATAGTAACAGAGTAAAGACTTGAGATGAAAGTCAAAAGGATTAGAGTCAATGCTCCAGCTCGACATGAGTTATGGTTTTGATTTTTATTTTCATTGTGGTCCACAAATATTAAGACAGAAGATACTTCCCAGTGATGTTGGGATCCTCTGAGACTCTACAACCTTAGAAAAGCAGATAAAACTGATGAAAATGCATTTGGATTGGGAGCAGACTCCATATTAAATGGTTTCTCAAAATAACAACTACAACTGCAGAAGACTGTGGGGGAGGG
>NW_007267938.1:0-782 GCF_000164805.1 Carlito syrichta | reverse complement strand
TCATAAGCGAACCTTGAACAATCATCATAATCCTATAAGAAAGGGATTGGCAGCAGTGGGAAACTGCCGGAGACAGGGGGTGGGATTGGCAGTTGAGGGAAACTGCCAGGGGAGGGAGGAACATGCCTCAACAACAAGGGCCCCTGCATAATCAACGTTTGTATACTTAACCCTGAATTGTACCCCATATCTTAAAAAAAAAAAGAGCCTGCCTCCGTGGCTCAGCCTGTAATCCCGCGCTTTGGAAGGCTGAGGTGAGTGGGTTGCCTGAGCCCACAGGTTCGAGACCAGCCTGGGCAACTTGGCGAGACCTCATCTCTACAATAAATCAAAAAATAAGCCGGGCGTGGTAGCACATGCCTGTAATTCTGGCTACTCGGAAGGCTGAGGCAGAAGGATCGCCGGAACCCAGCAGGCAGAGGCTGCAGTGGCTAAGAGTGGCCACTGCACTCCAGTCTGGGTGACAAAGTGAGACTCCAACTCAATAAATAAATAAATAAATAAATAAATTTTAAAACTATAAAAATAATTTTTTAAAAAGACTTCAGAAAATAAGCTAATTTTCTAAGACAGTTTCTGTCAGAAAATATCGTTATTCTAACCCCGGACTAATAGATTGGCTGAAGGTAAAGTTTTCAACTAGGAAACATTTTTGTCTTACAATAGTTAAGGTGTGCTTTAATTTTCTTTTCACACTTTTCTGTCTCTTGTTTTTTTTTTTCTCTCTCAAAACTTCTGTCCCTTTGTCAGAGTTCTTGGGATATTCCTTATCTTCTAACCTG
>NW_007267937.1:0-447 GCF_000164805.1 Carlito syrichta | reverse complement strand
TTAAACTGTCTCCTTATCTTTGACTCTAGCCTCTAACTTCTCATCATGTTCTTTTCCATTATTTTTTTAAAATGCATATCAAACTTGGCCCATCGTTTCTTTGAAATCCTCTCATGGACATTCTTTGACTATAGCAACAGAGCTTTATGTTCGCTCTTAAGATTGTGATCTACCCAAACCTCTGTTTCCAGTGTTATTTCTCACATCCTTTTTCTACTCCACTTTGGTGATCACACTGGCCTACTAGCTATTTCCTGAATGATAATTAAGTCTTGCAACCACCCTTTATTGAGTATTCTGAGCATAGCCTTAATACAGACATTTCATCCAAGCAACTTTTAGAGACACTTAGAGTTTCTTAAAGGAAATGGATGATAACACAGATAATTATAGTATGTTATATGTTAGGATAGATTATTCAGAGAACCATCGGATTATATAATACTT
>NW_007267935.1:0-892 GCF_000164805.1 Carlito syrichta | reverse complement strand
TTCATAAAATCATGGGCATTACTTTTTTAAATCTAAAAGGTGTACATTTGAAGCAATTGCCCAATTCATTAAAAATGTTTTGTAAATTAAAAATTTTTAATTTAGAGTATAATAGAGATAAGATTTCATCACACATTGTGCCTAAAAGCATACTATATTATAAAATATTCATTCACAGCCCTTAGAATAGTATCTAAAGAGGTCACCAGTGACTAGTGGGCATGCATTTTTATGCCCTCTGGTATCACAGACCAATTTTAGTAGCTGAGTAAGAGTTGGCTATGACACATGCTTCAGACAATCAATTACTACCTATAGATTTCATGTCTTAAGCTAAACCATCCATAAATATGTTTGCTAAAGAGTCTTTTACAAAGTCAAACTATGGACTGACAAAGATCATTTACCAGGTCATCAAGAGGCTATAGAATATAATGACTAAGAAAATGTTCACTAGAGTCAAATTACCAAGGTTTGAATTTGTTCCTATTTCCTGTTTAAATTATATAATTTGTTTTTCTAGTTCTCCATCAGTAACATAGGCATAATCCCAGTACTCTACCTTTCTAAGGCATCAAGATATTACATAGAGTAAAAATGCAGGAATGTTTAAATACTACTAAGTTAGCTGTTAATGGAATGAGTACTAAAATGATGGCTCAACTGTGAACATTGGTAACTTCCTTCAAACTAATCGATTCTGTTAGGAAAAGCATTCAGGTAAAACACAGCAAGACTGGGAAGGAATACTGAATACAGGTCACTGATTGATTAACTCAAACTATTAGTCAAATGTGTTGAATTGCCAAAAGCATCCCAAATCTGAGATATCATTCCCAAGTCAAACATTAAGATGCATTCTTCTACCAGTCCTTCCCTTCTCCCTTCCTTT
>NW_007267934.1:0-804 GCF_000164805.1 Carlito syrichta | reverse complement strand
AGAGCATACAGGGAAACATAAAAAGAAAAATTAAAAAGTCTACTCTAAAACAGCAAATGCAAGCTGGGTTCGGTCCTAAATGCCATCCATGTCAAGTCAAAAGATGATTGCCAATTACTTTAACTACCAATGCCCATTCTTTTAAACCAGGTAATATGGTATGGATAAAAGAGTGAAATGTACAACCTCTAAAGCCCCTCTAAAGGGGGCCATTTACTGTTCTATTATCTACCCCGACTGCAGTCAAAGTAGCTGAAGTAGTTCCTCGAATCCATTATAGCAGAATAGGATTGGAAGTGCACTGCAGATTTGGCAATACCCCTTAAGCTGACTGTCCAGAAAGTCAACATTTCTCAAGCCCTGCTCTAAAAGCCTGAGAATACTTCAAGTCCTGCTTCAGTCACACACTGGAGGCTAACTGATCAACACACGGCAGAAAATTAAGGATTCAGCTTAAGAACTCAGTGGACATTACTGATAAGTCATTGTTTTGCTTTGTCAACCTTTATATTTGCCGAACTGCCTGTCATTTTAATTGCTGTAAAACTAACTTTATTTAGTATAAAATTAAACAAGTAAATTCCCTGGCCAAAGTGGTGCTCCAGAATAAAAGGGGCTTAAACCTCCTCTTCATGAAACAAGGGGAATTGTGCACGGCCTTGGGAGAAGCTTGTTACTTCTATGCCAACAAGTCAGGGACAGTATGAAAAACCCTTACTCAAGTTAAAAAAAAAAAATCAGACAGCGAGAGTTACAAAATCAAGCCTCGGGGAACTGGTATCAGTCCCTCTTCTCTTGGTCCCC
>NW_007267933.1:0-783 GCF_000164805.1 Carlito syrichta | reverse complement strand
TTTATATAAATCTATGCGTGTGTGTCTGTGTATGTGTGTGTGTGTGTGATCTGCTTTAGCAATACATCATTCTCCTCTGAATTCTGAAAAGAGAGGTTGGGTAGAGCAAAAAGACCCAAGAAATCAGTTAATAGTGACAGTGTCAAAGTCCTTTCAAGGATGGTGGTAAACTGCATTCAAGTTTTTCTTATGCTGTTAAGAGGCCATGCCCAATTTTATCACTCTGACATTTTAGAAGATCCTGCAACCTCCATCATCATTACTTAGGTTAAAAACAGGTTTACCCAATTTCCCTTGAAATGTCAGGCTTGGCAAACAACCGCATCTAAGAACCACTGTTTCAATACTTCATTCTCCCACTGAAATAAGCACAATTCATAGAAAATATAAAGATGGTACACTCACAAAAAGGAAGGCCAGCAGTAAGTTATACAGCTGAATGTTAGAGAGACCTGAGGTAAGGAGTTATCACCTCCTTCCAAGCCTTGGAAGAAACACACAGCTTAGGGATGCACCAGTTACTTATACTGAGGGCGCAAGTTGTAGGCCCTGCTAACTGGTAAACGATATCAAAATAACCTCTAGACCTGCTAATTAACAACACCCAAGCCGACTCGGTGGCTCAGCCTGTAATACCGCGCCTTTGGAAGGCTGAAGTGAGTGGATTGCCTGACCCCGCGGGTTCGAGACCCACCTGGGCAGTGAGACCTCATCTCTACAATAAATCAAAAAATCAGCCGGGTGTGGTAGTGTATGCCTGTAATTCCGGCAACTTGGCAGACG
>NW_007267932.1:0-788 GCF_000164805.1 Carlito syrichta | reverse complement strand
CAAAGTTTGAAATCTTGCCATGCACATTCTCAGACCACAGAGGAATTAAAATAAATATCAACACCAACATAATTTCCCCAAGGCCCACAAAGACATGGACACAGCATGATGCTGAAGTAACTACTGGGTCAACACTGAAATCAAAGCAGAAATTAAAAGATTCCTGGAAACAAATGAACATGAAGAAACATCTTACCAAAACCTCTGGGATGCCATGAAAACAGTTCTAAGAGGGGAATTTATATCTCTACAAGCACATATCAAGAAAATGGAAAGATCACAAGTTGAGAGTCTAACAAATCACCTAAGGGGGGTAGAAGGAGAAGACTACCAAAATCCTAATTTTAGCAGAAGAATCCAAATCACCAAAATAAGAACCCATGACATAGAAGACAAAAATATCATAGAAAATATCAACAGAACAAAAAGCTGGATCTTTGAAAGAGTTAGAAAGATTGCTGGGTCCTAGCCAGAATGAGCAAGAAAAATAGAGAAAAAGTCCAAATAAACACAATCAGAAATACAAAAGATCAAATCACAACTGATCCCGAAGAAATGCAAAAGATTATCAGAGATTACTGTGTATGCCAATAAGGAAACAAACTTGATAACCTAAATGAAATGGAGGACTTTCTGACATCACACAACGTCCCCAGGTTTAAACAAGAAGATATTCAGACACTAAATAGACCTCAGGAAATTGACTCTGTTATAATAAAACTACCTTAAAAAAAATCCCTGGTATGGATGGCTTTCCAGCAGAATTCTACAAAATGTACATGAAGAGC
>NW_007267931.1:0-738 GCF_000164805.1 Carlito syrichta | reverse complement strand
GTTTAAAAACAAACTAGAAATGTTCACACAACACTGTCTTTTAGGGGGGATGGGGTTGAGGATAAATCTCTTTATTTCCCTAGACTTCTCTGTTGTTTGGAGTTTCAAATGGTGAATTGGCCTGGCTCAAAGATATCCTCTGGGTGGCAATGACTATGCTGTCCCCCCTTGTTCTGGTGGGTAGAGTTTGCAGCTTGAGAAGGACCTGTGGCAGAGCACCATCTCCTTGGCCACAATGACTTATTGAGGGATAGAGGGTGACCCAAACTCTTCCAATCAGAACCATTCCTCGGGAGTTTTTGATCCAATAGATCTGGAAAGATATTCTTCTGGAGGGACTTACAGCTACCTTTCTCAATGGAGAAAGGCCATCTTTGTCTTTAAAAGTGTGAAACCACACCACTGAAGAATGTCACAGTGCAAGATGGAATCAGTCCTGGCCAGACTTCAGCCCCCAGAGTCTGTCAACCCCAGGCCAGCTCCCCTTCTGCCACCTCAAGGGCTCCATTCTTCCTTTCTGGAAGAATGACCCCCTGGCCCTTACAGGAAACCACCATTTTCTTTGTTTGAGCTGAATTTCTGTTGCTTGAAACCAAAAGTTTCCTGATGCTGTCATTCTAATGCTTTGGAATATATTAAATTTCAATGGGAAAAGTCTACATATTTTTATTTATTTATTTATTTACTTACTTATTCATTTTTGAGTTGGAGTCTCACTCTGTCACCCAGACTGGAGTG
>NW_007267930.1:0-764 GCF_000164805.1 Carlito syrichta | reverse complement strand
GTCAACGTGTTACAAGAGCTAAGTTGTCTGCCAACTCATCAGCTACAAAGTTAAGTCACCTAGCTAACTCGTTAACCAACTAGTCAAGCCAGCTAGTTAACTCGTTTCCCAACAAGTTAAAACAGTTGGCTAACTCGTTAACCAACTCATAAGTCAGCTAGCTATCTCGTTATCCAAGTAGCTAAGTCAGTTATCTAAGTCAGCTAGCTAAATAGTGAGCTAGCTAAGTCAGCTAGCTCACTAGTTAGCTAACTATTTAAGTCAGCTACTTAAGTCTACTACTTAACAAGTTAGCTAATTATTAAATCAACTAGTTATTCAGCTAGTTAAATAGTTAGCTAACTAATTCAGGTAGTTGTCAGCTAGCTAACTAGTTAAGTCAGTCAGTTAAGTCAGCTAGCTAAGTCAGCTAGTTAAATCATCTTTCTAAATTAGTCAGTTGGTTAATACAGCTAGCTAGCTAGTGAGGTAATGGATTACGTCAGCAGGTTGAGTCAGGTAGTTAGCTAGTTAATGGGTTAAATCAGCTGGCTGAGTCAGCTAGCTAGCTAGTTATCAAACGAGTTGTCTCAGCTGGTTGAGTAGGCTAGCTAGCTAGTTAGCTAACGAGTTAAGTCAGCTTGCTAGCTAACGAGTTAAGTCAGATGATTAAGTCACCTAGCTAGCATGTTAGATAATGAGTAAGCTAACTAGTTAGCTAGCTTGTTAACTCAGCTAGCTTGCTTGCCAGCTAACTATTTAAGTCAGCTTGTTAGCTAGGTAGG
>NW_007267929.1:0-748 GCF_000164805.1 Carlito syrichta | reverse complement strand
GAAAGGAGGGACCTGGAGCCATACCAGACTGACAGTCAGTCACCCTGGTGTCATGGAGCAAGTTCCGCGGAAGGACCATGACCGGAACGGGAAGCAGGAGGCAGTTAAGGAAGGATGTAGCTTCTGATAACAAATCTCCAATGTGATACGAAATTGGAGTTTGCAGATCGCACGCAAATATTACATAGAAAAGAGAAACGGGCAAGAATCATCTCTCCAATACATCCAAAAATTAGCCGGGCGCGGTAGCACGCGCCTGTATTTAGAGCTACTTAGAAGGCTGAAGTTGAAGGATCGCCGGAGCCCAGCGGGTCGAGGCTGCGGTGGCCGGGAGCGGCCACTGCACTCCAGTGTGGGCGACAGAGTGAGACTCCAGCTCCAAACCATAACAGAAAATAGCCAGGTTCCGTGACTCAGCCTGTAATCCTGCGATTGAGGAGGCTGCGGGGAGAGGACAACCTAAGCCCGCGGGTTCGAGACCCACCTGGGCAACTTGGGGAGTCCTCCTCTCTACAATAAATCAAGAAATCAGCCGGGTGTGGACGCACATGCCTGGAATGCCAGCCCTCGGAAGGCTGAAGCGGAAGGATCAATGGAGCCCAGCAGGTCGAGGTTGCGGTGGCCGGAGAGGCCACTGCATTCCGGTGCGGATCACAGAGTGAGACTCCAACTCAGCCCAGAGCCCACGGTACAGAGAAATGTGAACTGTTATTTGCTGGAGTGGAACCATGGCCTTAAGAACATTTTG
>NW_007267928.1:0-627 GCF_000164805.1 Carlito syrichta | reverse complement strand
TCTTGTCTAATTGCCCAAGCTACGACTCAGGATATCTTTTATAACTAATTCTTTCTGACACATATATTAGAATGTGGTGTCATTTCAAACTGTTTGTGGGAGTAACCTTCAAATAATTTCCTGACTCAGATTGAACGATGAGTAATATCTGCTTGAAAGAAATCTAATCCTCCTGTATTTTATTTTCTTCACTGTTTCTATTCTTTGGGCATGCATTTTTGCTTTGTTTAGAGCTGATCCTAAAATTAGCTATTAACAACTATATAGTTTATATATGAATGTCATATAAATTCTAAAGCATATAGAAAATTCATAATGTAATTTGTGCTTCTAAATACAACAGCATAAAAATGTATGAAATTTCCTCCTTTTATAATTTTCTACCACTTTCCTGGGTAACAATTGTTAACTGACTATTGTCACATGGTCAGGAAGTGGGTGGGGTTTTATGGGTGCATGTACATGTATACCACATACACTTGAATTTAGGATTATAGGATTCCTGTTTACATATTGTCTTTCAACATGATTATTCTTACCACTTTCTCCTAGACATATTTCCATGTCAGGATGTATTTTCATGTTTCTTCCCTTATCTTTTTGTAATGATTTTATGGTATTATTTTA
>NW_007267927.1:0-805 GCF_000164805.1 Carlito syrichta | reverse complement strand
TCCTTCCACTTCAGCCACCTGAGAAACTGGGATTACAGTCATGTGCCACACGATGTGGGGATAATTATAAATTTTCTGTAGAGATGAGGTCTTGCTAAGTTGCATAGGCTGGTCTTAAATTCCTGGACTCAAGTGATCCTCCCGCCTAGAACTCCCAAAGTGCTGGGATTACAGGTGTAAGCCTCCATGCCCAGTCTTGTTAACCATTTGTAAGTATACAGTTCTATGGCATTGAGTACATTCATATTCTTATGCTACATCATCAGACACTATATATAAATTTAACCTTGATTAAAAATGCAAACAGAAAATAGTGTCAGATGGGGAGGTCCCATTAATCTATAACTGAGGAATTAATCTTGTACGTATGTGAGGCTGACTGTGGCACTCGGGGCCGTTTGCTTTCTTCTGTGGCTCCAAAGCATGTTGAGCACACCTCTGTCATTGCACCTGCCATGCCCTGGTAGTGTTCTCATTGAATTTTCTGCTTTTTCCGCTGTTCCCTGAACTCTCAAGTACAGAGACTGTGTTGCTCATTCTCAGTGCTTGGTGTTAAGAAGGCATTCACAGAAACATACCCAATGCCAAACCATCCCTCCGGCAGAAGTTGGCTTGCTGTGTTTCCAAGGTTTTCTTAAGAAAATACGAGAGGCGAACATCAACAACAAAATCTCCAGAATTTATTTATAAAAAGTTGTGTATCTGTTCTTACATGTTTCAGCTTCAGTCATCTTCAAAGTGTGTGCTATTTGATGCAATCCACTGATCGAGATGCTTTTTCCGCTGCTCATAACAGATTTGAACT
>NW_007267926.1:0-828 GCF_000164805.1 Carlito syrichta | reverse complement strand
CAGTGGTCACTCCCGGCCACAGCAGCCTCAACCTGCTGGGCTCCGGCGATCCTTCCGCCTCAGCCTTCCAAGTAGCCGGAATTGCAGGCATATGCTACCACGCCTGGCTGATTTTTTGATTTATTGTAGAGATGAGGTCTCGCTGCCCGGGCAGGTCTCGAACCCGCGGGGTCAGGCAACCCACTCACCTCAGCCTCCCAAAGGTGGACGATTATCTTAAAAGCAGTATTCCCTGTAGAACAAAGTAACGAAACTATCTAAACACCCTTCTAGAATTAACATTTGGATATGTCAAAAAAGAACCTAGAATAAATATATAAATAACAGTATGTTCTGTGTTAAGCCTGTAACAAAGAGGTTCCTTAGTGCCATAACACAAAGTACTGTCAGATCTCCATTTTTTACAAAGAAACATGATGGTCTTTCACAATGGTTCAAACTGTATTTATAGTAACAGTGTAAAGACTTGAGATGAAAGACTTTAACAGTCAAAGCTACAGCTTGACAAGAGTTACGGTTTTGATTTTGATTCTATTTGTGGTCTACAAATATAAGACAGAAGATACGTCCATGAGATTATGGAATCCTCTGAGACTCTACAACCTTAGAGAAGCGATAAAACTGATGAAAATGCATCTGGTTTGGGAGCAGACTCCATATTACATGGTAATGCTCCAAGTTTAACAACTACGACTGCAGAAGACTATGGGGAAGGGGAGGAGGCAAAAGGCTGAAATTTCAGCAAGTGACTGGGCAGAAAGAAAAAAAACAAGGGGAAAAAAGATGCGTTAATACTGTTTGAAAATGGCAGCCTATTAATAATCACTG
>NW_007267925.1:0-761 GCF_000164805.1 Carlito syrichta | reverse complement strand
GTAACTTTAATATTGAATGCATTTTCTTATTCAGATTTTATGAGGGGAATCTTTAACATGTGAAAATTTCCTAACACTTTAGATTTCTCCATCTGGAACTTCCAGCCCTCTGGGATTCTTTGAAGGCATATTTAAAGTTGTGGACAGCCGGACTCGGTGACTCAGCTTGTAATCCCAGCACTTTGGAAGGCCGAGGTGAGCAGATTGCCTGAGCCCGCGGGTTCGAAACCCGCCTGGACAACTTGGCGAGACCTCATCTCTACAATAAAATCAAAAATAAACTGAGCGTTGTAGCACGCGCCTGTAGTTTCAGCAACTTGGAAGGCTGAGGCGGAAGTATCGCTGGAGCCCAGCAGGCGAGTCTGCTGTGGCCGGGAGCAGCCACTGCACTCCAGTCTGAGTGACAGAGTGAGATTCCAACTCAAAAAATAAAAAAAATAAAGTTGTGGAGTAAGATGCTAATTCAGAGTTAACAGCTAAGACATCCATTATGCATATCTAAATTTAAAAAGTAGAGAATATATCTAGTTTTTTTGTTTAAGTTTTCCCTAGATAATGGGTACGTAAATATATAGTTATACGTGTTTGTGTGTGTATAAACTGTTCAATTTACATTTTTTTCCAAAAGACAGCAAATTGCTAATTGTTTTAATAGCATTTTTTTTTTTAAACAATGTTGGGAGCCGGCCATGGAGGCCCACTGAGCGTTAGGGATCAGGGAGGGCCGTGGACCTCGAGACCGCTAGGACGTGTTCGGGAGG
>NW_007267924.1:0-821 GCF_000164805.1 Carlito syrichta | reverse complement strand
CACTGATGAACATGCTAAGCACTGACATCGATGTAGCAATATATTAAGTGACAAAATACAACTCTGAACCCGTAGACCTTTAAATTGTTGTTTGTGTATACAGTCTTTACATATTTGTAGTGAAAGAAATATAAAGAATTGGGTAAATCATTCATTCTTTACACAGTTCTACTTAGGCACTAGATAGAAAGAAGCATAAGTCATTATCTTTTTAAAAGAGGTTTATAATACAGTTGACAGTTGTACTAAACAAAGAAGCATGCACTGTTACAGCTGCTGTAAAAGATGTGTATGGAGTGAGTGTTATTTAGTGGGATCATTTTACTCATTAAGAATAGAGGTTATGCTGAATGTACAAAGGAGATTAGTGATCATTCCATTTGGGATCAAAATTTAAAGGTAACAACAAATTATTGAGATGTTTTTAAATGAAATATGAATTTTAAAACATGAATAAGCCCATTTATAATTACAAACAAGTTTGGGGCTTGGTGGCTCAGCCTGTAATCCCAGCAATTTGGGAAGATGAGGTGAGCAGATTGCCTGAACCCATGGATTTGAGATCAGCCTGGGAAGCTTGGCGAGACCTTGTCTTACAATAAATCAAAAATTAGCCAGGCATTCACTACTGCAGTTCAGTAACTAGTATAATAACTGATACATGTTTGTTGAGTGAATTAATCAACTATGGACCATTAGGTTCAGTGGAATCCACTGTCTATTCACTTCATGTGGTTTTTCAGGACTCAGAGGTATCTCACCTCAACTTAACAAAAGAGATAGGGGCCAGGAAATCTTACTGGGGATGGCTCAACTTCAAG
>NW_007267923.1:0-700 GCF_000164805.1 Carlito syrichta | reverse complement strand
TCTCCACCTCTAGATAGCACCTCTGGCCTTCCTGATTTCTGGTCAGTGGGTCAAGGATAATAAATAGCATCTGTTTTAGAACCTCCTAACCGTGCCCATGCTACTGTGTTGTTCTGGGTACTTCCTATTTAACAGTATTTCCTTTGGGGATGGGCTTTCGTGGCTGGCACTCTCCTGTGGGAGGGACCAGTGGACACTGGCCCGAGTCCAAGCAGCATAAAGCAACAGGCAAAACTCTTTCCATTGAGCTGTGTTTCCATGGTTGGTGGTCCACCCATGACTGCAGAGGCTGTCTTTCCAAGGGGCTATGCGATTGTTGATGCCATCGGCCCCCCTGCTTTTGAGGCCGAACAAGGACAGGACTTTGCTTCGCTCGTGTATTTAACCACCAGATTTTGCAGCGACGGTCCATCTAGAGTCACTCTACAGAACACAACCTTTAAAAACTTACTAAATAGGCAATGTTTCACCATTAATCTCGCTTTGGACAATAGATGCCAGTCCGCTGTTCATCCACATACGAACAAGACACAGAGAGCGGCCGATTGCAACCCTTGCTTCATGATAATAATAAAAACCCCAGTCAGACACAGAAGCTCATGACTGTGATCCCAGCATTTTGGGATGCAGTGGCAGGAGGATACGTTGAGCCCGGAAGTTTGTCGGGAAACTTCATCGTTATGAAAAATACAAAAAACCG
>NW_007267922.1:0-635 GCF_000164805.1 Carlito syrichta | reverse complement strand
TTGTTCCCTCCTGGCCCTCCGTGCCCATGGGAGTGTGTGTTAGCTGTACTGGCTGCTCTGGAAGTGCTGGGTCCTGTCAGTTTTATTATATATTTATATATTTATTTGTTTGTTTGTTCTTGAGTTGCAGTCTCATTCTGTCGCCCAGACTGCACTCCAGTCTGGGCGACAGAGCGAGACTCCAACTCAAAAAAAACAAAAGTGTTTTTAGGTGACGACCGCCAGTGTCGGCAGCTGGACTTGCAGAGAACTGCATTCCTAGAACAATGTTGCGTGTCCTGAGTGTTTTTTCCCCTGCCTTCTCCACTCTTATGGAGTTGGGTGTGAGAGGAATTGTCCAATCTGAATGTTAAACTTTCACAGAAGTGATAGCTGATCATTTAGATTTGCTGCAAAAACAAACCAACACTGGCAGGGTCTGGTACTGCTGAGGCTCCCAGTTTGTTCCTGTGTGGTGCAAGTTTTGCCCACTGCGCTGGAAGATGGGACGGGAGTGCGGAGAGGACTAGGGACTGCAGAGGAAGGTGGGATCTTCTGGGCATCCCCTGTGCTGAGGCCACACCAACCCACCCCTGCCCTTGCGGCTACTCTTTAACCTCCAGTGGACGAGGCCTCTTGCTTCTGACTTCTGTTCC
>NW_007267921.1:0-759 GCF_000164805.1 Carlito syrichta | reverse complement strand
TGAACTTATGGGCTCAGACAATCCAGTCACCTTTGCCTTGTAAAGAACTGGGATGACAGGCTGAGCCACCAAGACCGGCCTGCCTTTAAAAAAAAAACAAAAACATAGCCTGTTTCTCCCTCTCACACCTTCTGCGACATTGTAATTTTTTTTTTGAGTTGGAGTCTCACTCTGTCCCCCAGACTAGAGTGTGGTGGCCACTTCTGGCCACTGCAGCCTCGACCCTCTGGGTGCTACCACATCCGGCTAATTTTGTGATTTAATGTAGAGATGAGGTCTTGCCAAGTTGCCCAGGCGGGTCTCAAACCCACAGGCTCAGGCAATCTACTCACCTCAGCCTCCCAAGGCGCGGGATTACATGCTGAGCCACCGAGCCAGGCATCTGCGACATATTCTTATGAAAAATTCACATATCCAGAAAAGCCGAGGGAATTGAGCAGCGAACCCCTTTCTGCCCACTTACAGATTCTGCCATTAATCATTCCTCAGACTTCTTCCACGTTTTTTAAAGTCAACATCTAAAATTTTTTTCTTCCTGGGTATAAATATTTGCAGAGGCTCCAGGAGGTAAATATTGATACTTTGAAAGGAATTGTTGCCCAAGTCTTGAGTTCCCTTGTGCTGCATAAGCCACCATGATTCCACACCCACCTTTCATAGGCAGATGCATGAGTGAGCCTCAGGAATTTTCATCCTTCCTTTATTTTCTTGAATTTTATACAGTGACTTTACCCAAAGAATTTTATTTTAAGGTAATAG
>NW_007267920.1:0-849 GCF_000164805.1 Carlito syrichta | reverse complement strand
CAAAGATATTGGCCTGTAGTTCTCTTCTATGTTGGATCTTTACCTGGCTTGGGTATCAATGTGATGTTGGCTTCGTAAAATGATTTGGGGAGAGTTCCATCTTTTTCAATCACCTGGAATACCTTCAGTAGGATTGGTATCAGCTCCTTCTTAAATGTCTTGTAGAATTCTGCTGGAAAGCCATCTGGACCAGGGCTTTTTTTGTAGGAAGTTTTCTTATTACGTGGTCAATTTCCTTGAGTGTTATTGGTTTATTTAGGGTCTCAATTTCTTCTTGTTCCAACCTAGGTAGGTTGTGTGATGTCAGAAAGTCTTCCATTTCCTTCTGGTTTTCAAGTTTGTTTCCATATAAGTGTACGTAGTAGTCTCTAATGATCTTTTGTATTTCTTCAGGGTCAGATGTGACTTCATCTTTTGTGTTTCTGATTATGCTTATTTGGTTTTTTTCTCGTTTTTTCTTGGTCAGTCTAGCTAGGGGACCATCAATCTTGTTTACCCTTTCGAAGAACCAGTTTTTTGTTTCATTGATTTTTTGTATTATCTTTTTGTCTTCTATGTTCTGGATTTGGGCTTTTATTTTGGTGATCTGGATTCTTCTGCTGAAATTAGGGTTTTTGTGGTCTTGCTTTTCCAGCTTCTTTAGGTGGCTTGTTAGGTTGTCAATTTCTGTTCCTTCCATTTTCCTCATGTGTGTTTGTAGGGATATAAATTCCCCTCTTATTACAGCTTTTAAGGCATCCCAGAGATTTTGGTAAGATGTTTCTTTATTTTCATTTGTTTCCAGGTATCTTTTGATCTCTATTTTGATGTCATCATTGACCCAGGAGTTATTTAGCATCATGCTGTTAG
>NW_007267919.1:0-816 GCF_000164805.1 Carlito syrichta | reverse complement strand
GTGAATGAATGGACTGCTACTAGAAGTGGTCATAAAAAGGGAAGGCGTTCTTGTAAAGATGGCCTTACGGGCTGGGCTTGGTGGCTCAGCCTGTCATCCCCGCACTTTGGAAAGCCGAGGTCGTGGATTGTCTGAGCCTGCGTGTTTGACACCGGTCTGAGCAACTCGGTGAGGCCTCGTCTCTACGCTAAAATTTTTAAAGTAGCTGGGCTTGATAGCACGCACTTGTAGTTCCAGGCTACTCATCATTCGAAGGTGGAAGGATCACCGGAGCCCAGAAGGTGGATGCTGGAGTGGCTGTGAGAGTGTGTGCCGCTGCATTTCAGCCTGGGTAAAGGAAGGAGACTGCAACTCCAAAAAAAAGTGGCCTTACGGGAGTATCGTAGAAGGCCAAACAAGGTCGGCTGAACGGTTGTCGCTGTGATGGTTGTCCTTCCTTCTGGAGAATGTGATTTATTCCTTATTTGTCTACCCTTTCAGAATGGAACACGTCTGTTCGGGAGCTCCTTAAGGGAAAGACATGGAAGAGAAACCTCAGCGACGTCACGTCTGACGTTTCATATACCTTTTTTATTTTTCTCTGTGACCCTTTTTTAGACTTTTTCTCTTACGGTGGATGACTGTGACCTTCGTGCTGTGGTTCCTCCGATATCCTCCTTGTTCATTTCTGTACATAAACGTCAGTTCTGTGTTTATCTCTGTCTTTATTTCGCATAGACCGATGTAGCCGCTACGGTCAGCTTTGTCAAAAATAGCTCTTCCCGCTGGATTGTTTTTGCCTTCGATTCCAGAATCCGTTGCCTGTATCAGTGTGGA
>NW_007267918.1:0-419 GCF_000164805.1 Carlito syrichta | reverse complement strand
AGTCACTTTTTAGAGCGAGGCAGTGACCAGGATATTATTTTAGAAAAGCTAGTTTTAAAAAATGTATTTCAAAGGACGACAGTGTTTTTAAAGTCTAATTTAAACTTTTAAGTTCTTCACAGATGTTTGCTGGAATCATTTTATAAAATAGAAATGGCACAATCTGCATTGTGCTTGGACTTCCTGGTTTCTTTGTTTCAGTTTTTAAGAGTTGCTACAATTCCTTCTGCCTTGTGATACAGCTGAGGTCCTCTTTGCCAAGGCAAGTGAGCTCTGATTGGTGGTTCAGGTGAACCAGCTCTAATTGGTTGGTTCAGGTGAGCTCTGGTTGGTTGGTTCACATGAGCTCTGGTTGGTTGGTCCAGGAGATCTTTGATTGGTATGTCCAGGTGAGCTATCATTGGTTGGTTTCTAAACCC
>NW_007267917.1:0-1128 GCF_000164805.1 Carlito syrichta | reverse complement strand
CGTCACCACCATTCTACTTTCTGTTTCTATGAAACACAATGCTTGAGATAGTTTTTTGTCATAATTTTTGAGAACCTTCAAAGTTCACCCAAATTAAGTTAAATATTTTGATGCTTATTCTGCAAGGTAGCCACAAACTTTTAGATTAGAGGCTCTTGAAGCTGTTAGTTCATATGCAGTTTTTTTTCATCTGTATTCTTCTTAAGAGAGATTTCAGAGTTCTCATCAGATCCCAGACAGATCTAGAGACTTAGGCAACTTTGTTTGATTTATTTTTCAAAATAATTTAAAGTTTAGTTTAAAATGTAAATTTTAAATTGATAAGTTGATGTGTAATTCACAGAAAAAAAGGTAAAAGGAAATTTCAGTATCGCTAGGTATTACTGTCTTGAAATCTAACATTTACCATGTCTAGAAGGGTCAATAATTTTATCAAAATATTATCAAATTTATTCTTCATTTGGGAAGATTTTTAAAAGTAGTTTTTATTAATTAGGCATGCATTATGTCAACTTTGCATCTCACTGTAAATGTAGACATTAAAAATATTTTCTATATAAGATAATCTCTCAGATAATTATTTTTGTTTCATTTTATTCTTATATTCATTCAACAAACACTTGGGTCTATATTATATGATCAATATTAGATATACAAAGAAGAATAAGACATGATTTTTATCTTCAAAGAGGTTAAAAAGAATATAATTAGATGAACACAAACAAATGAATAGGCTAAGAAGAAAAATAAACAGAGAAGAGAGTTGGTGGTTGCTTTAAATAGATACAGTGGCAAGGGGAAGTTAGGAGAGTCTTGGAGGTCCACTGCAGTTGGACATGGCCAAAATAGCAGACTCCGTGGAGAAGGGACTGCTGGAGGGAGCCAAGTGTGGAAGACCTTCAAATGCTGCAATAAAGGGCATCTTATATAAATAAAGAGGTTGAGACATTCAAAAGTCTCAGAAAGACAGGATCTGAGAACACTAGATGCCATTAGCTCATCTTACTACAGAGCAATGCAGTGTGATCTGAGTGTGTTTATAATCACGGCATTTAAACATTTTCATTAGGTAGTTCTTAAAAGGTTGGTTTTTTTTTGAACTGGAGTCTCACTCTGTCACCCAGACTG
>NW_007267916.1:0-808 GCF_000164805.1 Carlito syrichta | reverse complement strand
CAGAGGCAAGAAGATCGCTGAGTCCAGGGGTTCAAGACTGGCCCGGGCAACTTGGCAAGACATCATCCCTACAATAAATCAAAAAAATCAGCCAGGTGTGGTGCCGTGCATCTACGGTTCCAGCTACCCGGAAGGCTGAGGTGGAAGGATCACCTGAGCTCAGAGGTCGAGGCCGTGGTGTCTGTGAGACCGTCACAGAACTCCTGCCTGAGTGACAGAGTGAGACTCCAACTCACAAAAAACAATCCCACTTGTAAGTCACAAGATGTGGCATTTGATTTTCTGCTCTGGAAACACAGGATTTGGACAGATGCCTGTAACCTGTATCTCTAGCAAGAGAGAGCTGAGTGCTGTCTTCAGAGAATCCCGTCCTGCCCTTTCCACGCTATGCACTTCCCCCGACCCCAGAATGACCAGAGCAGCTAACGTGCCTCACGCTGTGCAGAGTCACTCATGAGTAACCAGAAAGCAGGAAAAGGCCCTTTGGAAGACCTCTCCAGTCAGCTCAGCTGATGAATATGAAAGCCTTGAAACACTGGGGGTGAAAACTCGGGTCCCTTGGTTGAATAAGAAAGGAAAGTTACTCTGGTGTGTCTTCAGTTCTACCCTTGACGAGTCACGATGCATGACATTTTCCACCAAACCGTATCTGCTGTTCACCCTGCCTACTTAATAAATACCTGCCCTGTCCCAGAATGTAATACGATAGCTGTAACTCTAGGGAAGGTTTGCCTGGGCTCCCCGCTTCAGAATTACTTCTTAGACTCCCAAAGGAATGCCACCATCTTGTTTACATTCCATTCGGTCC
>NW_007267915.1:0-830 GCF_000164805.1 Carlito syrichta | reverse complement strand
GCACTAGTCCTAGTTGGTAGGGATACATAGATGAACATCACAGTGAATTTGCTACTGGTCAGTGGGAGAGAAGGAACAAGACAAGCAGTTTTAATGCTGTATGATAAAGTTAGCATCCAGGGCCTGGGTACTTGGGAACATGTGGAAGGAATTTTTAATGCAGGGAGTCAGAGAAAGTGTCCCATCTATGTTGAGAAAATGATTGGTTGATTAAATTCACAAATAGGACACGATGACTGTAATCCCAGCAGTTTTTGGAAGCCAAGACAGGAAGATCAATTGAGCCAGGAGTTTGAGATCAGCCCAGGCAACATAGCCAAAACCTGCCTCTACAAATAAATATTAAAATAGATAAATGAATGACTGTGATCTATTTGGTAATTGTATCTACAAATTTAGGGTTGATAGTAAGTCCAAACAGCTATCCCATAACTGCAACACTGAAAATAGTTGTTCTTCACTTGCCAAGGATGAGGAAGATTTAGTATAGAAGCTCCATGAAAGTAAATGGTTGATGTTTTACCTTGAGCTTCTAAAGGTGTTTCAGTTATCTATTATCACATAACAAATGACACCAAAAGTTAATGGTTTAAGACAGCACCAACAATCATTTATTTTCTCTCAGGAAATTGCTCAGGAATTGGGGAGGACTTAACTTAGTGGTTCTGGCTTGGGGCATCTTGTGTGATTGCAGTTAGATAGTGACAGGAGCTGTAGAAGCAAGCAGGTGGTTAGCTAAGCATCTCTTTCTCTTTTCAGGTAGATACAAGGCTTCCCCATGTGGTCTCTCCCTGTGGCTTCTTTACAGCATAAAGCACACCAGCTCCGAA
>NW_007267914.1:0-779 GCF_000164805.1 Carlito syrichta | reverse complement strand
GGTGTCCTGATCCTCAGCTCAGCAGTTGAATGTTTTTTTATTTTAAGCATCTACTTTGGGCTGGATTTTCAGTCATGGATGCCCACTGCAATAACTTGGGGAGTATAAAAAACTAAGTCTAGAGATTTTGAGTTAATCAGTTTGAAATGTGGCCTTGACACTGGGTTTTTTGTTTTTGTTTTTAGTTGGAGTCTCACTCTGTTGCTCAGGCTGGAGTGCAGTGGCATGCTCACAGCCACTGCAGCCTCGATCTGGTGGGCTCAGGTGATCCTTCTGCCTCAGTCTTCCAAGTGGCTGGAAATACAGGCATGTGCCACCATGCCTGGCTAATTTTTTGATTTATTGTAGAGTTGAGGTCTTGCCAATTTGCCCAGACTGGTCTCAAACTCGTGGCCACAGGCAATCCTCCCACCTTGGCCTCCCAAAGTGCTGGGATTATACACCACACCTGACTGACACTGGGGTTTCTTTTTTTTTTTTGGAGTTGGAGTTGGAGTATCACTCTGTCACCCAGACTGGAGTACAGTAGCTGCTCCTGGCCACCGCAGCCTCGACCTGCTGGGCTCTGGCGATCCTTCTGCCTCAGCCTTCCAAGTAGCCGAAATTACAGGCATGTGCTACCATGCCCAGCTGATTTTTTTTTTATTTATTGTAGAGATGAAGTCTCGCTGCCCAGGCAGGTCTCAAACCCACGGGCTCAGGCAGTCCACTCACCTCAGCCTCCCAAAGGTGCAGGATTACAGACTGAGGCATGGAGCCCAGCTTATTTTTGATTTTAT
>NW_007267913.1:0-931 GCF_000164805.1 Carlito syrichta | reverse complement strand
TTATTTCTCATAGTCCTTTTAGGAAGAGAAGTCCAAGATCAAGGTACTGTCTGTTTCAGTTAATGGAGAGGGCTCTCTTCAGGTTTTGCAGTCCTCTTGCTGTGAGTTCACATGACAGAGAAAGAGATCCATCTCACTCTGTCATCCAGGATGGTATGTGGTGGCACACTCATGGCCACCCCAGAGTTGACCTGCTGGGCTCAGGTGATCCTTCTGCCTCAGTCTTCCAAGTAGCCAGAACTGCAGGCATGAGCTACTACACCTGGCTAATTTTTTGATTTATTGGAGAGATGGTGTCTCACCATGTTTTCCAGGCTGGTCTTGAACCCACAGTCTTAGGCAACCCTCTTGCTTTATCCTCCCAAAGTATTGGGATTACAATCTTGAGCCACTGCATCCAGCCATTTTTCTCTTTTTTTTTGAGTTGGAGTCTCACTCTGTCGCCCAGACTGGAGTGCAGTGGCCGCTCTCGGCCACCGCAGCCTTGACCTGCTGGCCTCTGGCGATCCTTCCGCCTCAGCATTCCGAATAGCCAGAATTACAGGCGCGCGCTACCACGCCCGGCTAATTTTTTGATTTATTGTAGAGATGAGGTCTCGCTGCTCAGGCAGGTCTCAAACCCGCAGGCTCAGGCAATCCACTCACCTCAGCCTCCCAAAGGCGCGGGATTACAGGCTGAGCCACCGAGCCCGGCTCTTTTTCTCTTTTTATAAGTGCATTAATCTCATCTTGAGAGCCAACCCTCATAACCTAATCTAACCCCAATTCTGTCCTAAAGGCTTCATTTACAAATGCCATCAAACTGGAGAGTAGGGTTTCAATGCCTGAATTTGGGGGTGACACAGACCCTCAGCCTATTGCAAGAAGGAATAAATTATAGTGAGTTTTTGGAAAGTCCATGCCAATCTATATTCAAATATTGTATTTTTTT
>NW_007267912.1:0-600 GCF_000164805.1 Carlito syrichta | reverse complement strand
ATGTTTATACTGGTAACAGGGATTAGAGGAATCGGCTTGACCCAACATTAAGCAAAACATGGTAGAGACTGACAACCAAATTTAGTCAAACAGCTTACAGAATACCAAGGGATACTTTGATTTCCCCAGCAATGGAGCAAACCAGCACCTTGGGATTGTTTACCTTTAATATCCATAAATACTTCAGTCTTCATACAAGTCAGTAGAAAGATCATCTATTCTGTGTATTCTTCCTTTTTCTGTAACATCTAACTTTACTTGGTGATACAACAAATTAACCTCTAGAGGGTATAATTTTTTCAAATTACAGAGAGGCGATTGTATCTTTCTTTTGTAAAATTTCACCAATGCTCTATTTACTAAGATTTATTTTTGCCTCCTATTCTTGATATGTGAGAAATCTGAGAAAAAAAATCCTTTAGTGTGCACAATTGTATTTAAACACAAATAATGTCTTAGAATTTTTACCCTTAGGATTTTCAAAAGAGTGAAAAGTCATTGGAATTTTGCCCTAAACTATCGTGTGCTCTATTAATTTAACAAACTTACTGGACATGCAGTATGTGACAGATAGTGATTTAGGTAATGGAGATACAGCAG
>NW_007267911.1:0-748 GCF_000164805.1 Carlito syrichta | reverse complement strand
GAAGAAATTGAGACCCTAAATAGACCAATAACAATCAAGAAAATCGACCACGTAATAAGAAAACTTCCTACAAAAAAAAGCCCTGGTCCAGATGGCTTTCCAGCAGAATTCTACAAGACATTTAAGGAGGAGCTGATACCAATCCTACTGAAGGTATTCCAGGCGATTGAAAAAGATGGAACTCTCCCCAAATCATTTTACGAAGCCAACATCACATTGATACCAAGACAGGTAAAGATCCAACAAAGAAAGAGAACTACAGGCCAATATCTTTGATGAACATAGATGCTAAAATTCTCAACAAGATCCTAGCAAACCGGATTCAGCAATACATCTCAAAAATCATCCATCATGACCAAGTAGGCTTCATTCCTGGCATGCAAGGCTGGTTCAATATTCGTAAAACCATAAATGTAATTAAATACATCAACAGATGTCAAAACAAAAACCACATGATCATATCACTAGATGCAGAAAAAGCTTTTGATAAAATCCAGCACCCCTTCTTGATAAAAACCCTTGAACATCTAGGCATACGGGGAACATACCTCAAAATAGTAAAAGCCATCTATGAGAAACCCACAGCCAGCATACTCCTAAATGGACAAAAATTGGAACCAATTCCCCTGAAAACTGGAACTAGACAAGGATGCCCACTCTCTCCCCTCCTGTTCAACATAGTATTGGAAGTCCTGGCTAAAGCAATCAGAGAAGAGGAGGCAATCAGAGGTATTCAAATAGGAAAAGG
>NW_007267910.1:0-769 GCF_000164805.1 Carlito syrichta | reverse complement strand
TCCATTATAAGGTATTAAATATAAGAATTCATCTGTTTCTGATTACAACTTATGTGGCACAAAAATCTGTATCTTAATAGCATGTTTGTAGAACATATGAATTATATACATAATTCTATAATCTTTAAGTGTGGGAAACACATAGATTTTTAAAAGTCCCTTTCTATAGGAGCCGAGGCTTTAGAAGGTTTGGGGAATATTATTCTTTTTCTCACAAACTTATTTGACCATGAAAAAGTCTTATTCCATGTAATATCTCATAGGACCGGTGTCCCTAATAACACATTTTGCAGAAGGTCAAACTGATGATTCTAAAATGTGCTGTCTTTTTGGCAATAATTCTAATGTTTATGTAATTGATAGTAATTTAGTATAATTTTGCAGAACTAAATAACTGTGTTTCATGTATACCTACAAAGCCTTTTTTGGAGATTGAAATTTTCAAGCTTAGCTTTCTTATAAAATGCCATTATTCTTGACTTCCTCTCCCTGACCCTCAGGGCCCAGTTCAATGTTAATTTGTTGTATATATTCTATGTGGCTTATCAACTTCTATCTTCTTTGCCTCTGTCACTGTCACAATGCAGACTTCCAACAGTTTTTGCATAGATTCCTCCATCAGGCCCAGTTCCACTTGTCACCACAAGTTCACAGCAGTGCTAACAAGTTTTCTGACATGGAAGTCTTACCATGCTTTTCCTCTCTTTCTAGGACAGTGTCTGTACACAGTAGGTTCACTACAATTGTCTATGGGATGATTAAATCAACT
>NW_007267909.1:0-763 GCF_000164805.1 Carlito syrichta | reverse complement strand
AAATATCAGGGAAAACCTTCAAAAAAGAAGAGCAACACAGGAGACGGATTTTGTCAAATTTAAAAAATATCACAAGCTGGGCATGGTGGCTCATGCCTATAGTCCCAGCACTTTGGGAGGGTGAGGTGACAGGATTACCCAAGTTCACAGGTTCAAGACCAGTCTGGGCAACTCGGTAAGACCTCACCTCTACAATAAATCAAAAAATTAGCCAGGTGTGGTGGCTCACGCCTGTAGTTTCAGCTACTTGGAAGGCTGAGGTGGAAGGCACGCCAGAGCCCAGCAGGTCAAGGTTGCAGTGGCCATGAGTGTGCCACTGCCCTCCAGCCTAGGCAATAGAGTGAGACTCCAATTTAAAAAAATACCACAAAGCTACAACATGACCAAGTGCGTCATGAGCATGGAAGGAGACTGATGGAACAAACAACCAATACAGAAATCAGACCAGACTAATCACCGCCTGTCTATGACACTCCAACCACAATGGTCTTCTTTCCAGTTTTTACAACACCAACTCTCTCTGTCCTCCCTATTTCCCCATGCCCTCACATCTCATTGAAGATCTGTTAAAGAACTTGTACAACAAAGCAACACAAGGATAACGTGTGTCCTCTGAAGGGTCTTGTCTATCATTAAATGTTAACTATCTCTTGTTCACTTTGATCTGCAGTGTTTGTACAAGGTTGGGTTGGTACAGGCTCAGCATTTAGCAAATGAAGAAAAGAAGTGGGAGGGAAGGAAGAAGGGAGCTGGGGGGAGGGGG
>NW_007267908.1:0-397 GCF_000164805.1 Carlito syrichta | reverse complement strand
ACCTACGTACCTATAGCCTTAGACTACCTACCTACCTACCTATAAGCCAATTCCTTATAAGGAATTGGTTCACACAGTTATGAAGACTGAGAAGTCCACAGATCTTCTTCAGTCAGTCAGCTGGAGACTTTGGATTGCTGATGGTATGATTTCAGTCTGAATCTGAAGCACTGAGAACCAGGAGAGCTTGTTATGTTAGTTGTGCTTTGAGTCTGAGACCTTAAGCAGGAGACCAGTGTGTCAGCTCAAAAACAGTCTGGTAAAGACTGCAAAACCTCTCTTCTCATGTCTTTTTTTTTCTATTCAGGCCTTTACTGGATTAAACGAGGTTCACCTACCTTGGGGAGCATGACTCTGCTTTACCTGGTCTACAGATTCAAAAGTAAATTCCATCCAG
>NW_007267907.1:0-812 GCF_000164805.1 Carlito syrichta | reverse complement strand
CAGAATTTCAGTCCTTTAAATTTGCTTATACTTGATTTGTGTCCAATTATGTGGTCGATCTTAGAAATATGTTCCATGTGGTGATGAGTAGAATGTGTATTCTGTGGTCTTTGGATGGAGTGTTTCTGTAGGTATCAATTAAGTCCATTTGGTCCAAAGTTACATTGAGGTTCCGGATCTCCTTGCTGATTTTTTGTCCTGATGATCTGTCTAGGGTTGTGAGTGGGGTATTGAAGTCCCCAGTTATGATAGTGTTAGAGCCAATATCTTTCTTTAGTTTTCCAAGAAGCTGCTTTATGAAAGTTGGCGCACCTATGTTGGGTGCATATATATTTAGAATAGATATTTCTTGTTGATGGATTGAGCCTTTTATCATTATGTAGTGGCCTTCTGTATCTTTCTTGATTTTTAATAGTTTGAAGGGTATTTTGTCTGAAATTAAGATGGCTACTCCTACTTTCTTTTGTATTCCGTTCGCCTGGAAGTTTGTTTCCCATCCTCTTACTTTGAGTCTGTGGATGTCTTTTCTAGTGAGGTGAGTTTCTTGAAGGCAATAGATTGTTGCCTGATGATATTTTATCCATTTTGCCAATCTATGTCTTTTCAGTGGTGCATTTAGTCCGTTCACATTTAGGCTAATAATTGAAATGCAAGAGTTGATCCCTGTCATAAGGTTCTTACAGAGTTGTTCCTGTTTATTTGTTGTCTTTCTTTGGGTTTTGGAGTTGGTTCATGTGTGTTTTTAATCTTTTGCCTGTACTCTTGTGAAGAATGTTGTTGTTCTTTTTTCTTTTCTTCTGTGTTCAGTACTT
>NW_007267906.1:0-704 GCF_000164805.1 Carlito syrichta | reverse complement strand
GAGGTAGAAGGATCATTGGAGCCCCAGCAGGTCAACGTTGGAGTAGCGGTGAGCATGCCACTGCACTCCAGTCTGGGCGACAGAGTGAGACTGACTCAAAAAAAACCTCAAAAAACAAAAAGCAGTTGCCTGGAATTTATTATACAGACAGAAAGTAGATTAGTGGTTGCCTAGGACAAGAGGAAGTGGGCACAGGATTTCTCTTTGGCATGATGAAAATGTTGTAAAATCAATTGCGGTAATGGTTGCACAACTCTGTGAACATACTAAAAATCGCTGAATTGTGTATTTTAAATGAGTGAATTGGCCGGGTTCGGTGGCTCAGCCTGTAATCCCAGCACTTTGGGAGGCTGAGGCCAGTGGATTGTCTGAGCCTACGGGCTCGAGACCCACCTGGGCAACTTGGCGAGACCTTGTCTCTACAAAATCAAAAACCAGCAGGGCGTGGTAGTACACGCCTGTAGTTCTGGCTGCTTGGAAGCCTGAGGCGGAAGGATCGCTGGGGCCCAGAGGTCGAGGCTGCAGTGGCTGGCAGCGGCCACTGCACTCCAGTCTGGGCGACAGAGTGAGACTCCAACTCAAAAATTAAATAAAAAATAAAATAAAAATAAATGAGTGAATTATATGGTACATGAGTTACATCTCAATAAAGTCATTATTATTTTTAAAAACCACATATAGTATGATTCTATTTATATGACATT
>NW_007267905.1:0-845 GCF_000164805.1 Carlito syrichta | reverse complement strand
CAATTACAAATTTTAAAATTAATTTTCAAATAAGGCAAAAGAAAGCCTGTTGACAGAGAGTTGAATCCACCACCCATCTAACTCTTCCAGAACAGAAAGCTCTCATGTATTCTAGCAGGTTGGAGAGGCTGTGACAGTATCCCCCAAGACAAGGACTCATGTGAGCTCCCACTGAGGCTCCAGGCAGTAGCGGCAATCTGCAGTAGCCCTCGCACACCCCGGGGACTCTCCTCAGATGGGCTGTTTACCACCTCAACCCCTCCACAGACACTCATCCTGAACACCCACTCGCGTAGGGCTCCTCCGAGACCCAGGAGGTAAGGTCGGGGGAGTGCGGTGCCTCATAACTATCTGACACTTTCATCCCTTTAAAGAACCCAAATAGGGTCATCATCAGAAAGCATTATGCTTTATGGACAAGTCCCACAGACAGGGACAAAATACACCCTCAACCAGAGTATGCTAATGTTGTGAAGTTATATATTCAGTGTGTTGTTTCTTCAGTTGCACGGAGGCGTAATTACTGTTAGGTCAGGGTGGCTGTGTCCTGGGAAAGATGCAAAGAATTTCACAAGGGTCTCTGAGAAAAAGTTTGTTTAGAAAGTAAATTACAGAAAAACCGGTTTGATCCACCTCCTCAAGTTTGAAGAGGGGTCCAAACACCGAAGAGATATTTGGTGCTGAGTGTTTGAAGCTGGGTGTTTCTAAGGCTTTCTCTAAGAGTTTGAGAACAGGAGCATTTTTGTGAAATGTGACATGGGAGGGGGGAGGTTGTCGTCACGGCAGATAACTGTCCGATTTGGCAGCGACCGGAGTTTCAGATAGTTGATCACATAGACAGGGAG
>NW_007267904.1:0-722 GCF_000164805.1 Carlito syrichta | reverse complement strand
AAAACTATTTATACTTTCCACTTTTTTAATAAGCCATAAAGAATCTCAAGAGTATTTCCTTGGAGACAATGTTCTCGGTTCTTTGTAAATATATGGAAGAGGCTTTCTCCTGTGCTTGCCTCCTCCCTGGGCCATGACTCAGACACCGGGGACTGCGATTAGGGAGTTTCACTCTGGAGCATACTGCTCCTCTTCCTCCCTGGTCCCCCATCTTCCAGTGGGTGGGCGGTTACTGAATCTGCATTTAAACCTCAGATCAGAAACAAACCTACACTCTTCTCCATGTCATGCAATGAGCCCAGAGGCAGACTGTAGATGTTTTCCTGGGCTCAGCCCACAGCAAACTTCTCTGCCCTTCCTGCCTCACATGAATCCATATGGGGGTTTCTTCCTATAGCAGATGCTTGTACCTGGGCCTGAAAAACCTCCTGCTGGGCAGAGTCCTCTACCCCTGACTCAAAGCTAGAGTTCTGTCTAAGTGACATTAATGTATGGGAGATAAGTGGCTTAGTTATCTCCTGAGCATTAGGTTGCAGCCAACCAAACGAGCAAAGGACACTTCTTTGGGAACACCCTAAGAACTTAGTTCACACTGACTGGAATGCAAAGGGTGACTAGCGGCCCTGACTTGCTGGGATGGAGGAGTTTGAGGGCTCAGAACTTTCAGTACCAAAATCTGAAAAATCCCCAACAAGCCAGAGTCTCGTGGTGCCCCTCATGAC
>NW_007267903.1:0-706 GCF_000164805.1 Carlito syrichta | reverse complement strand
CTACCCTTAGGTCTCTTGTGTTATTACCTTAATACCATTTGAATGACTACCATTCCCTAATACCACCTGAATCTTGTCATGCCTTCTAAAAGTTACTATGAACATACTTTACTTTCTTCATCTTTAAGTAGATAATTACTGAGTTAATTCATTTTTCTGTATAACTTTTTTATCTATAAAAACTGACAATACATTAAAAAGGTACATCTAAGGTCTGACAAATGTAGATTACATGGTAGTAGAGAATGGAGGCAATCTTAGTACAAAGAGAAATTATGTGACTGTACATCTGAAGATATTATTCATATATGAGCCCCAAGTCAGTGACCACAAGAAAATACAGATTGAACACCCCTAACTCAAAATCTGAAATACTACAAAATCTGAAACTTTTTGAGTACCAGCATGTCACTCAAAGGTCATAGTCAAAGAAAATGCTCATTGGAGCAATTTCAGATTTTGGATTTTTGGATTACAGAAACTCAGTAAGTATAATATAACTACTTCAATATCTGGGAAAAAACAGTCTGAAATCTGAAACGCTCTGGTCCCAAGAATTTTGAATTAGGGATATTCAACCAATATGCTCTGAATTATAGGCACTGATTTGTGAATTCCTTCTTACATTGGCTACTCTACATAGTATACTCCAGAATCCATAGCAGCAGGGATTTATTTATAACAATGTTAGGGATTCTCTCGATAG
>NW_007267902.1:0-898 GCF_000164805.1 Carlito syrichta | reverse complement strand
AAACAGCATGATGCTACACAACTCCTGGGTCAGTGATGAAATCAAAACAGAGGTTAAAAGATACCTGTAAACAAATGAAAATGAAGAACCATCTTACCAAAACCTCTGGGACACCATGAAAGCTGTAGTAAGAGGGGAATTCATATTCCTACAAACACACATGAAGAAAATGGAAAGATCACAAGTTAACAACCTAACAAGTCACCTAAGGAAGATGAAAAAGCAAGACCACCAAACTCTAACTTCAGCAGAAGAATCCAGGTCGCCAAAGTAAAAGCCCAAATCCAGGACATAGAAGACAAAAAAAAAAAAAATACAAAAAATAAATGAAATAAAAAGCTGGTTCTTTAAAAGGATAAACAAGATTGATGGTCCCCCAGCTAGACTGACCAAGAAAAAGAGAGAAAAAGCCCAAAAAACACAATCAAAAACACAGAAGATGAAGTCACATTTGATCCTGAAGAAATACAAAAGATCAATAGAGACTACTATGTACACTTGTATGGAAACAAACTTGAAAACCTTAAGGAAATGTAGGACTTTCTGTCATCACACAACCTGCCTAGGTTGAAACAAGAAGAAATTGAGACCCTAAATAGAGCAATAACAATCAAGGAAATTGACTATGTAATAAGAAAACTACCTCCAAAAAAAACCCCTGGACCAGATGACTTTCCAGATAAATTCTACAAGACATTAAAGAGGAGCTGATACCAATCCTACTAAAGATATTCCAGGTGATTGAGAAGATGGAACTCTCCCCAAATCATTTTACAAAGTTAACATCACATTGATACCCAAGCCAAGTAAAGACCCAACAAAGAAAGAGGACTACAGCCCATATCTTTGATGAACATAGATGCTAAAATTCTCACAATATCCTAGCAAACCAGATTCA
>NW_007267901.1:0-746 GCF_000164805.1 Carlito syrichta | reverse complement strand
GGGATCAAAGACAGAGGAACCCAGAGACATATTCAACAGGAAACTAGCGAAGTGCAGGGCCATTCTTGATATTTTCCTAAAGTGCAAATGAAATGAGATAACATACGTATAAAAAGTATCAAAATTATCTAACTGGAAAATTTTCTCTAAAAAGTATCTTAAAATCAATGACGGACATGGTGGTTCAACCAAAAAAAATTATCTTAAAATCAGAGATAAACAAAAATTGTATTTAATAACTTGATTTAATTTTTCTCTTTACTTGAGGGGCTAGGCTCTTCATTGCTGAAAATCGTGTATGATTCAGTGTTAGATATTTGCTGTTTAAATTTGCATTACACTTCTTTCTTAGATAATATACTTTGATGTTCATAGGAGTGCTCTATTCGAGTTGTCGTCATTCTCACCTAGGAACCCAGGTTGCCCTGGTAGCCACTAGAGAATTGCAGGTTCCTTGGTGGGCAGGGAGGGAACGAGCGTGGCAAAACTAACAGTGGTCTTAGTCTCCACCGGAAAGCGACGTCGGTCACTGGCCAGAACAAGTCACCCGAGCATGTCTGACTGCCAGAGGGAAGGAGTGGTGGTGGGACACGAGGGGAGGATGCTCATTTAAATCTTAATGAACAGCAATACGGGATACCACAAAGGCCTCCGGTTCTTTCAGAATTCTTTCTCCTGTCTGTGAGACTAATCTTTCTACCAGGAAGTTCCACAGTGCCCCCAACTTTGAACCTCTCTCTCCCCAT
>NW_007267900.1:0-917 GCF_000164805.1 Carlito syrichta | reverse complement strand
CTCGCCCCACCCCAGCAGTTTTCTCTGTCTACTATCATATTTCTCTAGTTTTCAGTCTACCTTTTGAAATTTATTGTTTCTGAATTATCCCAGGGGAATTCAGAAGTGCTTAAAATATCAAACCTGTTGGAGTAATGGCCTCTGATCCTGGTGGGATGCTCTGGGTCCTTTCAAATAACCTCCTGGAATAGAGGGCCTGAATACCCCTTGAATGGAAAGTTATGCATTAGGTTCTTCTACTGGTAAGAATAATGCCATTTTTTCTTAGTACTCCCATAAACACAGTGGTGGCTTCTTTCCAGACTGGCTGATGATCAATCAGGAACATGCATGAAAAAGGAGTGTGATATCTCTGTTTGTTTTCTCTTAAGGTGGCACATTCCCAGCTAAACAGACTGGGGTCCACAGGAGAGCTTGACCTCTGCATGCTGGATCTTGGAAAAAGCTACCAATTCTGAACTCATGTATGTTAGAAAGCCAGCTGGAATAGCTGGAGCATGTTGGGCACACCACAGAGGATTCTGTGAGGGCAGGTGGGGCTGGTGGTCCCATATGAACCCCACTGTGGCTCTGACCCTTCTATCAGAGCTGCAAGAGTGACCGGACAGATGGCACACCTGTGACCAAGGAAGTTTAGCTTGCTTGCTTTCTAATTTTTTTTGAGTTGGAATCTCACACTGTCACCCAGGCTAAAATGCAGTGGCATGCTCAGCCTCAGCAGCCTTGACCCACTGGACTCAGGTGATTCTTCTTCCTCAGCCTTCCAGGTAGTTGGAAACACAGGTGATCATAACCACATCCAACTATTTTTTTTATATATATATTTATTGTAAAGACGTGTTTTCGCCAAGTTGCCCAGGCTGGTCTCAAAAAACCTGAGCTTACGCAATCCTTTCACCTCGGCTTCCCAATGTCCT
>NW_007267899.1:0-820 GCF_000164805.1 Carlito syrichta | reverse complement strand
TGCTCCAAGATGTTTTAAAATATAAATTATTTTAAATAATATAAATCCCTAGAGATGTGAAGTTATCTCTCATTGTTATTTTGACTTCTATTTCCTTGATGAATAAGGATGTTTAGCTTGTTTTTATATACTTTTGGTCATTTATATGCCTTTTCTTGAAAAAAAAAGTTCATTCAAGTCCTTTACCAATTTGTTAATTGAGATTTTTTGTTTGTTTTTTTGCTTCTGTTATAGAGATCTGATTTACAAAATTCTACCTGTAGTTGACAATACTGTATTGTACCCTTAAAAATTTGTTTACAGAGCACATTTCATGTTGTGTTCTTATTGATAGAGGAGATAGTCAGAATCTGGTTAGACAGACAGGGAGGGTCTCCAGGAGCCTTAACACCTGTGGGAACACCACTTGCACCACCGCCATTATATAATTTTTGGCTTAAAATGTTGTTAATGTGGTTAAGAACATCCTCTCAACCCAGGAGGCTCTGCTAAAAGAAAAAGAGTCTTTTTGTTGCTTAAACACAGGCATAGTAGCTTAACTAAGTGTCCTAACTTGATCTTGGCTTATTATAATATCATTAACATAGCCTTAGCATTGAGATTTTACCTCCTTTAGTCATCTTTTTTGGTGGTGCTTATGGGTATTATTCAAGATGTAGTAACTGTGGTAAAGGACTAGCATGTGCAATAAGAACCGGGTCTCAGGAGGTAAGGAGTGAATGAAATGTAAATTAGAGAAACACCCCCAGAAAAGATAAGATTAAAAACCACAAAAAACTCCTAGCCTCAAGTTACCCATTTTGGGCCCCTTCTCTTTTCC
>NW_007267898.1:0-760 GCF_000164805.1 Carlito syrichta | reverse complement strand
GGATGAATTACATATCTGATCTATGGTGGAGCTGGCACTTGAGCCTAGGAGCCATTGGGGTTGGGTGGGGTCAAGGGCTTGGTGTTGATCAGCCTAGAACCAGCACCCCAGAGAATATAAGTGGAGAAAGGAGGTTCTCCTCGACTAGCTTGAGATACTGCCCCAAAGTTTGGGAAATGGATTTTGAACACACAAGGTGACAGGTGTCTACTGTAGCTTTACCAAAACATTCCTCAATTAAGCCTGAGGTAAGTTCCTGTTCAGGTCCTGTCACTGAGATTCTCACCCTGCCCAGCTGTCCTCACCAACCTGCAGTCCAGTGTTGACTCCAGTGGCCATGGCCCAGTCTTCCATCAAAGGGATTGGCCTCATGGGGCCTCCATGGCTTCTCAAATTTGCAATGTGGCAGGGTGTGTTCTGTGCCACTGAAAAGTGAAATCAGGTCATAAGGTGGCAGGCCCTGCCCCTGGTTAAATGGTCCTCCTGTGCAAAGGCTCCACAGAGGTCCTGTTGTGGTGTAGCAGCCACTCCCCAATCATACCTGGCAGCTGTCCCAGCAGTGTGGCTGCTCAGATGTGTGCTGGGAGCTTTCCCAAGCCTGGCTTGCATTTCACCTTTGTCTATTTTGTTGAGGTGTGACTGTTTGGTTTGAGTCATTCTTGCCTTCTGGGGAGATACAGGAGGATTTTCAGGTGGGAGGATGATCAAACCTATTGTTACTCCTTGCTAAAATAGGAATGTGTACAACCACACCCACACT
>NW_007267897.1:0-811 GCF_000164805.1 Carlito syrichta | reverse complement strand
TCATACCCGTGATGCCTGTTCTTTTTAAGAATAAAGATGTACAAAAGGAAAAAACAAACAAACCAGCATTCACCCAGAAATAATCACTACTGAGACCTTTAACATAAAATTTTTGATAAGCAGAGCTTATAAATAAGGCATTCCCATATATGAATATCTTGTTTCAGAAATGGTATCATATTACCTACTTGTTTATGTTCAACTTTTTCAAAACTTTTTTTAGCCAGCCTCGGTGGCTCAGCCTGTAATCCCACGCTTTGGGAGGCTGAGGTGAGTGGATTGCCTGAGCCCACGGGTTCGAGACCTGTCTGGGGCAGCGAGACCTCATCTCTACAATAAATCAAAAAATTAGCCGGGCGTGGTAGCACATGCCTGTAATTCCGGCTACTCGGAAGACTGAGGAGGAAGGATCGCAGGAGCCCAGCAGGTCGAGGCTGCGGTGGCCAGAAGCAGCCACTGCACTCCAGTCTGGGCAACAGAGTGAGACTCCAATTCAAAAAAAAAAAGAAAGAAAGAAAATGGGGAGAGCAGGAAGTGGTAAAAGAACCCTGAGGAAAAAGCAGGGCTGGGCGGTAAGGAAGGAGGGGCTGCAGGCAAATGATCTGGCCCCTGGAAGAAGTATCACTTCCTTGCGGGTCTCCTCTAGGGCCTTCTCCCTCCGGCCTCCCCTACAGCCACAGTTCTGCTCCCCATGACACAGCTTCCCCCTGGAAAGCAGAAGTGGCCCTCCCTCACCAGAGGGCCTGAGACAAGCTTTTCCATTCCCCTGCCCCGGTGGGGATTCACATTTGCAGGAAGAGTTAGAGGCCCG
>NW_007267896.1:0-734 GCF_000164805.1 Carlito syrichta | reverse complement strand
GTGCCATATAATTCTTTTCACATCAAAAATTCCACCTGTATAGCTCTTTCCATAAAAGATTCAGTGAAAGTAGGAGACTAATATGGTTACTAGTGTTAAGCTGCTTGCTGCCCAATTTTTGCTGAATCCCCCAAGGTAGATTTGAGGGTTTATCTTTCCTAAGCCCCCAATATAACACCCATGTACATGAATAAATATAGACATATGTCATCCCTTGGTATCACAGAGGATGATCAGCTCCAGGACTTCCTACAGAAAACAATATCTGCAGATGCTCAAGTCTCCTGTATAAAATGTCATAGTATTTCCATAGAATCTACATGAATCTGCCATATACTTTAAATCACCTCTAGATTACTTACAATACCTAATGCAGTATAAATGCTATGCAAATAGCTGTTATACTGTATTGTTCAGGGAATGAGAGTTTTTTAAAAAGTCTGCAGGTGTTCCATACAAACATGATTTTCAACAAATATTTTTGATCTGTGGTGGGTTGAATTCACAGATGCAGAACCCAGGGAAATGCAGGGCCAGCTGTACGCACACAACCATCCTGCATGCAGCAATGTCTGTGGCCCTATTCAACTATCAGCTTCTTCAGGGCAGGGGCCATATTTCCTTATCCAACTCTTCTTACGCCTTGCACATTTGTGTGATTAACTGAAAAAATAAATTTCTATTTTTATTTTAGGTGTCCCAAACTGCTCTTTATAGAGGAGAGCTACAATAGG
>NW_007267895.1:0-869 GCF_000164805.1 Carlito syrichta | reverse complement strand
AAATGATTAATGCACATAGAAACTCAAAAGTATTTCATGAATTCTGATACTTTACATAAGTAAAGTTCTCTAATGTACAGCATGCTAAATCACAAAATAAGCATTTATTTCTTATAAATGAGCTGTTTTCTTAATAGTAATTCTACAGACATAAGACTAATAAGCTTTGCACAAACTGAGATGTATGTTAAACGTTTTTCGAATTAGCAAGAATAGATGGAAGGAAAGGTGCTATTTTAAGAGTATTAAAATCCACAAAAAGAAAGAAATAGATAAATATGAGGTAGTCCACCAATTATACAGATAAGAAAACAAATTTGCCTATGTTAAAAAATCCATTAGCTTGACAAAGAAAACTGGGCTTTCAGACATTTACTGCAGTGTTGCTTTATAATAAATTCTTCTTTTTGTTCTGTTTAAAATTTCATGTTTACTGAATTTTAAGAATTTAAAGGTGAATATTTTATGCACATATTAAGAGAGAATTATCTGGTAGTTATGGTCAACCAAGTTTCAGAATCTTCTGGAGCCCAGCTGTTATTTTCTTGGCTGCAATTTGGGGACAACTATTTCCTTTCAACTGTGCTTTTGCTTTGAAGTGCATTCCTCATAAGCTGTTTTGAAACAAGACACTTCTATGAATTTGTCCAGCTCAGAGCATGTATGTATGTATCTGACCTAGGAAGTCCAAGGCTGAGCAAGTGGTCCAGGTCCTGGGTCCTGGAGTGGGCTTCATTGGTTTGAATCTCAGGTCTGCTGCAATCAGAACTGTGATCACAGGCAAGTCAGCTGATTTCTCTGTGTCCCAGTTTCCTTTTCTTAAAAACGAGGATAATGGATAGTGCCACACAACTCATAGACCTGTTGTG
>NW_007267894.1:0-728 GCF_000164805.1 Carlito syrichta | reverse complement strand
AATAGAGGTAAGAGGTAGGTACATGGTAGCATAAAGGAATTTTGAGATCAAGGCACGTGCATGGTCAGCTTCTGGTAAGGGCTCACTTCTTGGTTTGCAGAAGACTGCCTGTCACTGTGTACTCACATGACTTTTTGTGTGCATGGAGAGAAAAAATGACACTGATGAAGAGGAATGCTTCCCAGAGGAGGTAACGACTCAAACACATGTCAATGAATGAATCAAAAATTTTCAGTGAAATAAGGAGTGGAAAGGCAATTTCCGATAGAAGGAGAGCAAATAACATGCAGAGGCATGGAACAGCTTGGTAGAATTAGGGAAGCATAATCAACTTCATATGGCTAAAAGAGGGCACATCAATGTAAATGACAGGGAATGTAGTTGGAGAGTTTGGTAGAACTGGAGCTGGAGAGGTCTTGCATAATTAGTTAGTTACAGAGTCACTGGGGAGAGCTACTACACTCTCCCCTATCCCCAAACAGTAGGCTTTTTCAGGTCAGCCAGACCTCACTTCACATCTTTTACTGTTTAATGAATTTTCTGGGTGCATGGGCCTCTTCTTTCCATCTTGTGTCAATGAGAGGGTGAGAACTCTGTGAAGTGACTCAGCTGTAGACACACTTTGAAAAATATGATCTTCTCCTAGGTGTAGGATTTTTCTGAAATGGCACACAGATTCCTTCAGACCTTGAATCTCCAAGTCTTTCTTAGGTGTCTAGAGAAACCTG
>NW_007267893.1:0-776 GCF_000164805.1 Carlito syrichta | reverse complement strand
ATGATTAAAAAAATTGGAGGAAGAGGTATGTGGATAGACCTCCCTGAATGGGGAAAAAAAAAAATTGTGAAGATATTTGTGCCCCATGTCAAAGAGGGTTTTAATAATCAAGTGGATGGGATAACCTATTCTGTGGAAACCTCTTAGCCTCTTTCTCCAACCACCCCTGTCATTGCCTGATGGCCTCATGGACAAAGTTGATGGAGGTCACACCTGGGCTTAGCAATATGGATTTCCCTTCACCAAGACTGGCCTTGGTATGGTCACCACTGAACATCCAGGCTTCCAGCAGCAGAGACCCACACTGGTCACAATCCAGCATCACTTCCTAGGGTGATAAGCCAGCCACTTACTGGCAAGTTGCTCACATTAGACGACTTTCACAATGAAAGGAAGGGTGTTTTGTCTCTGTACCCTGGATATGGATTTGCCCTCCTTGCGTGCAATGTTTTTGCCTCAACTACCATCCGTGGACTTACAGAAATCCTTATCCACAGTATTCAACACAGCATTACTTCTGATCAAGGAACTCACGTCAGAACCAAAGAGGTGCAGGGATGGGCTCAAGCTCCCAAAGTGCACTGGTTTTACCATGTGCCACATCATCCAGAGGCAGCTGGCTTGATAAAATGGTGAAGTGGCCTTTGGAAGGCTCAGTTACAGCACCAGCGGGGTGATGATACCTTACAGGCCGGGGGCATGGTTTCTCCAGAAGCTTTATCTTCTTGGAATCAGTGTTCAGCACGGTATTCTTTCTCCAATAGTCCAGGAATCAA
>NW_007267892.1:0-730 GCF_000164805.1 Carlito syrichta | reverse complement strand
CGCTGTATCATATAGCAATCCATATCATGCCCTACTGACGATCCTTTTGTGAAAACTCATTACTTCACAGTGTTGCTGTTTCTAGTATTTCTGTTACAATGTATCAGAATCCAGGACTTCTGCCATTGTTTTTTTGGAGATATCAGTGTGACTGTACTTTTTTCTGGTTACCATTTTACAGAAAAAATGTGGTTTATGGGTAGGTCAATTTTAAGAACCTGTAAACTCTTTGTCTAGAAAATGGAGCAAATGCCAGTAAGAATTTTAAAGGACTGTCAAAGCCTCATGAAAAACTAAACTAGCAGTTAAAGTAAAAGGTGATAGTCAGTAAGAAAGTCTGAAGACTAAGATAAAGCTCATAACTATCAACTTTAGGGCTGTGTTGGGTACTATATACTTGACGCATGTTAGAGTTGATGTATTTGATGATGGTGATCATGGTCTTAAGAAATTGTTTGGTGTATTCCAAAGCAGTGTCTTAATTGGACGGTGAGCAGAAAACCACTTGCTAGTTTCTGAAAATGTAAATTGACAGACTTCAATCACTTCTGTTCAATTTGGAATTAAAGGTGGGGATTAAAAATACTTGAACAAAAAACCTCTAACTCCAGTTCAATGATGAGTGAAACACCAGAAAATCTCCATTTGAGGGACCTTCCACAGAAGTCATGAGCAGCACTCCTCAGAAAGGTCAAAAGGATCAAGGTCATCCAAACAACAGAAGTCTGAG
>NW_007267891.1:0-765 GCF_000164805.1 Carlito syrichta | reverse complement strand
CAAGAAGTATCAGGTATTACTGGCAAAAGAAAACAATGGATCAGAGAAAAGAAGAAAAAACTAAATATATCGAAATATAGAATGAAAACATTATTCAAGGGTACTGCTTCCTCTAAATATCTTACCCTTTAGGTTCAATATGTGGTAGATAGAAGAAATTGTCTAATCTTATTTGCAAGAGAGAAATAAGGGCAGAGGTCTCATATATGCTAATTTAAGGGTCTGACAGTGGAATGACTTGCAATAATTTTTTCATTCGGAGTCAGTGACCTGCACTACACTCTAACGTGCATTTCTTTCTCCCTGGTTTCTTGCCTTTCAGCAAGCAATACAAAGAAAGGCAGAGGAGATAGAAAAATGAGTTAGTCCAAGGTTGACTGGATCATCTGCTTTGTCTAAAATTGTTAGCAGCAGAATTGTCAGAGCCTGCAGCCACTCCCAGTGTTCCCAGCAGATTTGGAGCCTCTCAGAGAGACTCCTAGGACAGCTGGAATGCTTTCCTCTCACGCACGTGCACAGTAGCCACCACCACACAAACAGGCAGGAAGCTAACAGAAATCCTGAGCATTACACACGTCCACCTACTTTTGGAACTCAGGTTTTCTTTAGAAAACAAATTAACTTAATGTAGGTTATTCAAATATTTCTTTTCTTTTCTTTTTTTTCTTTTGAGTTGGAGTCTCACTCTGTCATCCAGACTGGAGGGCAGTGGCCGCTCCCAGCCACCACAGCCTCGACCTGCTCAACTCTGGAGATTCTTCCTTG
>NW_007267890.1:0-766 GCF_000164805.1 Carlito syrichta | reverse complement strand
GAAAGATCTGCTGGGATCGGTGCCACCTCTCCTGTGACCAAGACTGTCTTGCCCGCTGCCAGTAAGCTCCTGTTTCTGCCCCGAGGCAGGCAGCCATCTTGTTCCTGTCCGGCCCCACCCCCTCTGGGGCGAGCAGTTGAGATAGCACCACATGCTGGTGATTCAAGGTAACAACACCGAAACGGGAGAAACAGGCTTGATAAAGACATAGACCAGAGTGCTGAACGGAGGGTAATCTGAACTGTCCTTCACAGCAGATCAGGGGCAACTGACCCTAACTGCAAACTAATTTACCAGCTTGAAAAGAAAACTAGAAATCAGACCTGAAAGGACATTGGACTCAAACAAAATGTCTCAGAGTGTGCTTCATTGATTCTATTAGTTTAATGACTTAATTCTGTTCCTACTGTATTGTTCCCTTTTTTCTTTTTTTCCTTTTCCTTTTCTTCTCTCTGTAAACCATATCTTTGTATAGAGGAACAGCACACTAACAAGGTGGTTGGTTAGCTTGTATGTTAGCATCACTATATGCTTTATTTTTATTTTTTGTATGAGAGTTGGTTCGTCTGTAGCTGTGGTCTATTGTTTTTATCTGTTTCAGTATAGGCCTCTCTCTCTATTTGTTGGTACACTCGTTTGTTTCTCTCCTTACTCCTCTATCTCTCCACTGCCCTCTTCAACACACTATCTGCTCCATTCTCTCCCCTCTGCTAACCACATTTTATTTCAGGGAATAAGCCTACAGCCCTACTGCACAGACAGAATC
>NW_007267889.1:0-724 GCF_000164805.1 Carlito syrichta | reverse complement strand
CAAAATAACTTCAAATTTCTTTATCTTTTCAAAAGCAACAACAAAAACACAATTATAATACCAATTATCTAAGGGTGATCTTCACTGAGTTCGAAGATAAGCTTTATTAAAGTTTCTTACCTGTCAATACCTAACCGCTTGACATTTCCATAAACTGAAAGAGTATTTGCAACATGTCGGTAATTAAACCAGAATCATGATGTACATATCTAAAGTATTAAAACAAAAATACGATTTGTACACATCAAGTAAGCCATAGAGTTAGATACTTTTCTTTAAGTAAGATATACAGATGTCTATGACATAATTCAAGCTTAGAAACAGCAAAGAACATTAAAAATTGTCAATAAAACCAATCTCTAGAGAGAGGTCTTTCAGAACTGATATTAAATTAAAAAAGATTATTCAGCTTAAGAGAACACAAATCTTAGGAAATTTGATCAAATACTGAGTCAACTTTGTTATTCTCAATTTCTATGTTTCTATAACTTTCCTATTTCTAAAAGATTGAATTATTTAGAAAAAGAAAGACTGTGCCTATAATCTCTTCACAGAATAGGAATAAAATTAGCTGTACTGGCTTAAAAACTATTCATTTCTGTCTAGATTTCTTCTTCATTGTGAGGCTAGAACATAACACACAGAGGTCAGATCTGAGTGGTAGACTTGACAGGCAGCAAGTCAGTTGAGTCCAGATCTGATCCACTCTCCTCCCACAGTAGGG
>NW_007267888.1:0-526 GCF_000164805.1 Carlito syrichta | reverse complement strand
TGACGGTCATTGAGATAAGTTCTGGATGCTAAAGGTCGAAGAGAGTTCCTTGATGGGAACTCCTGGAACTCTAGTATGCTCACATCAGAAAGAATATTGTAGCATCTCAGTTAGCATACATATCAGTAGTTTCAGCTGCTCCTTGAATCGGACATCTCATCATTTTAAGGGTGAGGGATGAACAGGTGATTTGCAAAACCTCCCAGGTCATAATGAGGAACCTTTTCCTTCCAAGCCTCTTCCTTCCACATCCTTTCCTCTCTATTCCACCATCCTCCTCCCTCTCCCAGTGGTTACCTTGTCCTTTTCTTTTTTTTTTAAAGAAAGCAGGATTTATTGAGAGCACAGAAAAGCTCCCATAGCAGTAGGGGACCCGAGGGGGCTGCCCCCTTTTCTTTCTTTAATTGGGAGAGATGGGAGATGGGATGGGTATCAGATGATCCGTCTGAAAGCTGACTTATCCCCACAGTGGTCCTATGGTCCCAGCAGGCCTAACTCTGATGATTAGACCATGAGTTTCTCAACG
>NW_007267887.1:0-752 GCF_000164805.1 Carlito syrichta | reverse complement strand
TATACAATCACATCAATTAGAATAGGTGACACAAGGTTTTAGAAGTTACAATTATTTGTTTTGAATTACAGTTCTTACATCAAAAAGATTAAAATTAACAGAAAATATTTAAAAGAATTAAACCTGTAATATTAATATTTGAATGTCAGATTATGTTTTATATTTGTTGACATAAGAATTTAACCCATCAGGGTAAATCTTACAATTCCATTTTTAATAATATTGAGTAATCTACATTTTCAATTTCATGTTGAAGTCTGACAATGTTTATATACACTAATGCATTATTTAAGAGAATATTTATTTCCTAAATTCATAAAATTTACTTCAGTTCTTGAAATGATTTATTTTCAATTAATGTAAGTATTTAATAACAAAAGAGAATGTGACCATTCTATTAAGCCAGTTTGAAATGCTGAGATGTATATTAAGAAGTTTTGTAAATAAAACAAACATTTATCAAGGCCCCTTAAAAGTTATTAATATTTGTGAGGTTTACTAATAAAAAGTAAAAACAAAAAAGCACTAGGCTTTTAGTGCATAATTTTAACAAATTTAATATTGGACAATTAAAGTATTTATTCACAGAAAATCACCACTGAGATTATCAAAACTCACATTGACATTAGGAAGGTGAACCAAATTCTCTGTAAATACACATATTTAAAAATAATAAAGGAATTTTGTGATTAAGGACACAATGAAAAAACTAAGGCAGGGTTGAATGTTTACAGTTTGCAGATATCTCTGTG
>NW_007267886.1:0-728 GCF_000164805.1 Carlito syrichta | reverse complement strand
CCGAGCCCGGCTGAGAGGGTTTCTAATGGGGTGAAGTGGTATGACATTTCTTCAGACTACAAGGATCTTAGTTCACAGGTCTTGAGTAAGTCACAGGTTCCCATCTTAGTGGCTGTGAGCTTTTATGTCAGTTCTTTAACTTCTGTAAGCCCCCAGCACAGCATGGTTACCTTCCCTGAGTACGCTACTGGAGGAATTCTGTATTGGAAAAGAAGAGCCCAGATTTGCCTAGAATGAACTGTGCCATGTACAGAGGGCCTGTCTAGGGTGTTCACTGGATTCTTGCTTTCCAACCCATAGGCTGAGGACTCTGTCTGATGAGATAACTGAGGCTTTATGGCTATCAAGGATGAATTACATACCTGATCTACGGTGGAGCTGGCACTTGAGCCTAGGAGCCATTGGGGTTTGGTGGGGTCAAGGGCTTGGTGTTGATCAGCCTAGAACCAGCACCCCAGAGAATACAAATGGAGAAGGGAGGTTCTCCTCGACTAGCTTGAGATGCTGCCCCAAAGTTTGGGAAATGGATTTTGAACACACAAGGTGACAGGTGTCCACTGTAGCTTTACCAAAACATTCCTCAATTAAGCCTGAGGTAAGTTCCTGTTCAGGTCCTGTCACTGGGATTCTCACCCTGCCCAGCTGTCCTCACCAACCTGCAACCCAGTGTTGACTGCAGTGGCCGTGGCCCAGTCTTTCATCAAAGGGATTGGCCTCTTCCTGGCCTC
>NW_007267885.1:0-474 GCF_000164805.1 Carlito syrichta | reverse complement strand
TCATCCACATAAGAACAAGACACAGAGAGCGGCCGATTGCAACCCTTGGTTCATGATAATAATAAAAACCCCAGTCAGACACAGAAGCTCATGACTGTGATCCCAGCATTTTGGGATGCAGTGGCAGGAGGATACGTTGAGCCCGGAAGTTTGTCGGGAAACTTCATCGTTATGAAAAATACAAAAAACCCTGGAGTATGGTGGCGTGTGTCGTTAGTCCCAGCAACTCAGAAGGCTGAAGCGAGAGGACCGCTTGAGCCCGATTGTTCAAGTCTGCGATGCACTCTAACCCGGGCAATATAGCAAGACTCTGTATCTACAAAACAAAACACAAAAAACCCAAAGTAGGTTAGGCTAATTCATCATTTTTTATACTTGAAATTTATTTATTCTATGTCTGCATATTTAAAGCTCGTTCCTGCTGACACACACCTTCTTGATGCTTCACCCCTCTCCTTCCATAATAAAAGGCGC
>NW_007267884.1:0-628 GCF_000164805.1 Carlito syrichta | reverse complement strand
TAATTCATCATTTTTTATACTTGAAAATTTATTTATTCTATGTCTGCATATTTAAAGCTCGTTCCTGCTGACACACACCTTCTTGATGCTTCACCCCTCTCCTTCCATAATAAAAGGCGCCGGGCAGCCCCCTTCAGGGAGCCAGCTCTCAAATCTTCCTCCCGTGTTTTCTCCTTTGAACAAATTCCCAGTAAAACCTTGTCTGAGGATCTGTTTGGTCTCATGTCAACGTATAGTACATGAGAGTCGAAGAATCTGTGGTCACCAACACTTTTCTTTTTGAGTTGGAGTCTCACTCTGTCACCCAGACTGGAGTGCAGCGGCCGCTCCCGGCCACCGCAGCCTCTAACTGCTGGGCTCTGGCAACCCTTCCGCCTCAGCCTTCCGAGTAGTTGGAGTTACAGGCATGCACTACCACACCTGGCTGATTTTTGGATGTATCGTAGAGATGAGGTCTTCTGCCTAGGCGGGTCTCGAACCCGCAGGCTCAGGCGCTCACAAACTTATTATTATAATGAAGCAAGTGTCGCGATCGGGCACTTTTCTTCAATGAATTCTACTCTGGGAATAAGTGTGCCGGTTGCAGCTGATTCAAATCTTTTCATTTGCTCTTCTTCTGCCCCTCATG
>NW_007267883.1:0-503 GCF_000164805.1 Carlito syrichta | reverse complement strand
AATGAGTAAGTGCTAGGTATAATTACAAAATGAGGGGGAAGGCATGTTCCTTTGAGGGAGGTGGGACAAGCCAGGTGTACTGCACATGATTGCTTCTGTACTATAATTGTTCTTTGGTGGAAGAGCTCATTCACAATCCATTATGTGTTTGGAGTGGGGCTGTTTTATCCTCAGCTCAAGTCTCATCATTTCTGCTGCAGTTCTTAGAAATAATCTCTCTTACCACTAATATTATTGAATGTAAATTTGGAGAAACTGAGAGAACCACCACAAATGAAGCCACCTCAGACAAAGGTCAGCTTGAGGATGGAAACATAAATCTTGTGCTGATATCATCACCTAGATCCGCAGAGGCTGTGGGATCTAGGTCTACCCATGGACTTCTCAGATGCAGAAGGATCTATGGGTGCTTCATCATGGACCAGACTTGTTCCCAAGCTTGTGTTCAGGAAGCAGTGAGTGAATGGTCCATACCCACTGGTGATTATATAGGCTCAGAGACA
>NW_007267882.1:0-1110 GCF_000164805.1 Carlito syrichta | reverse complement strand
TTTAACGTTCATTTGAGGGGGAAAGATACAGAAGTTGTCATCAACTCAAAAGAATAAATGTTAGCCCAGTTGTCTATTTTCACCACACATATTGAAAGAGAAGTTATGGCAATTTTTCAATTTGGTTCGAATTATTATTTCCCCTAATAATTGTGCAAAAGTTTACCTGTTAAAATGTGTCAGTTGATATAAAATAGTAAATGAAATAGCAAGTAATTATGCTGTGAATATCATTTTGCCTTTTCATTAGATGTAAGTGTTCATTTCTTAGACATGAATATTTATTTTAAGCAGGCAGAGTGGCAAAATATCAACATGAGATTAGGGTCTATAGACCAGCGGAATTCTTAAAACAGATTTAGAAATACAACTTGAACACATTGTCATGGTTTTAAGCTTCAGTGTCTCATTTCTGCAGTTGAGGGAAAGATATTCATTTGTCTGTTGTTTGAGGATCAAATGACACAATGCATTTAAAAAATACAGATTACTATTGACATATTACTATTTATATTCAGGAAGGAACTTAGCAGGGGTAAACTTTTTTTTAATTCAGGGAGGGGTAAACTTTTTGTTTTCAGATACTCAACTCAAATCAACATAATAAAAATGTGGGTCACAGTGACATTTCTTTCATTGTTTAACAATAAATCTATTGACCCCAAAAATCACCAGAGATGTAAGAAGCTGGAAATGTAAGAAAAAACTTTTAAGTCTTAACACCATTTTTTTCGCAGTTTGTTAAAAGGGCAGCAGTGTAACTTTCATGAATTCCAAACCTGGAAATTATAATATTAATAATACGTAAGGATCAGCTGTTCAGCTATTTGCATACACGTAGTGTTTTATTCTTCAGAATGATTCCAAACAATTTCAAAATAATTAGTCTTAGGGTATGGCATTACATTTTTCTATGGTCATGGCTCTTTGGTCTTGCATTGTTTAAGGTTTGGCAGGTGGCCAAAGGTTGTGTAAAGTTACATGTCCATTATTGGTTGTGCATCAGAAGAGGTTGACTGAGTGCCCTTTCAACAATGCACTGGGATCCCACGCAGCCCAGCCTCAGCAGGGTTCCGAGAGTCCAGCATACCAGAGTAGTTCGAGTGTGTG
>NW_007267881.1:0-632 GCF_000164805.1 Carlito syrichta | reverse complement strand
TAGCCTTTGCAGTGAGAAGTACATCACATTCTGTTTCTTTTATTTCTGCAAATGATGTTAATTCCTGCCAGTGTTAAGTTTCAGATTTACCCTATTTGTTTAACTAAATTGTCATTAAATTGCTCTGAGGAGTTACTTATAAATAATTTATTGATCATGGTATGCCTGTTCACAATATACTCAGATGTCACATTTATAAGTGAAAGCATTTTAAAATTAGATGTCAGTCTTTATTTTCATCATTTCCACTTGTTTGAGGAGCAAATTATCTGTTACAATTATTTTCTATACATCTACAATAGATCTAAATATGCCAAGGATATATGTACTAAGATATATAACTATGCCAAGAAAGCAGAGAAAATAGGTCATTTTTCTTCACTTGGAGTACTGGAATTGCAGTGTTTAAAGCATCCTTAATGAATATTTCTAATCCCTAGCTTTTGTCAGTATCACAAGCACTCATATACTGCTTGCTCTCTTAATACTGCTTTTAAAAAATAGTCTCTAAAGCTTGAGATAAGTTTGTTTATGGAAAACATGCAAATAATTGAAACTTAAAGCACCTCTTTAAAAAGAAAGCTTTTCAAAGATTTTGTGGCAAGAAATCAAGGAGCATGAGAAGTTACTTT
>NW_007267880.1:0-861 GCF_000164805.1 Carlito syrichta | reverse complement strand
TCTGGAAGAAGAAAAATATGGTCCATGTACACAATGGAATACTACAAAGTCATAAAGAAGAACAAAAATCATGTCCTTTGCAGAAACATGAATGAAAATTGGAGACCATCATTCTAGCAAGTAAAGACTAGAAACCAGTCTCCTGCCTCTTTCAGTTTTTGGTCTTCAAATTCTGTCCTGTTATCGAAAGATTATTTACTGAGTGCTATAATATTCCACATTTTCTTGCTCATAAACTGGTCGTAAACATTGGGCACACAAACAAAAACAACACCAGGCACTGCTAAAGGAGAGAGGGATTGTGGGGAGAAATGGGTACCCATCACCAATTGGGTACCATGTCTACTACTAGGGGGAGGGAAGGCTTGCTTGAAGTCGAAACCATACCTGCATGCAACTTGATTACATGGTAATCCTCACATGTATCCCACATTTAAAAAATAAAATACAGCCGGGTTCGGTGGCTCAGACAGTAATCCCTCACTTTGGGAGGCTGAGGTGAATGGATTGCCTAAGCCCGCGGGTTCGAGACCCAGCTGGGCAACTTGGCGAGACCTCATCTCTACAATAAATCAAAAAATTAGCTGGGCGTGATAGCGCTCACCTGTAGTTCCAGCTACTTGGAAGGCTGAGGTAGAAGGATTGCCGGAGCCCAGCAGGTCGAGGCTGCGGTGGCCTGGAGGTGCCACTGCAATCCAGAGTGAGACTCCAACTCGAAAAATAAAATAAAATAAAATACAATTTCAACATTAAACAGAACCCAAAAGTCATTTGCTGATTAGGGTTTGAAAATACTCTGAGTTCCCCCCAAATGCACTTTTTTTTCTGTGGGTTTAGAAACCAACCAATTATCATTACCTG
>NW_007267879.1:0-807 GCF_000164805.1 Carlito syrichta | reverse complement strand
CCTCAAAATTAATAAGTGCTATTAAAGTGTGGAGGAAGCTATACAGTCAAGAGCATTAATTAATAAAGGGAAAATAGATAAAGTAGCATCCAGACAGTTGTTAATAGAAGAGAAATAAATATTTCTGTCTTAACTGTTGCTTGTTGTTGAGGTCTTTGTGACCTTCAAAATAAACAATGGATGGGTTAAATTAAATCACAGCTTATCAATGAAAAGCATTAATCTCTCTTTTGGAGAATGTTTTTATTCACTATGTTAAATGCAGAACTTTTCTATGAAGTAAATGTTCAGAATTTGTTAATGTCCAACATCAAAATTTGAGATATTAAACAAACCCAAACCCTTTACAATTAGACAATGTCTGTGTAGTCATAAACATTTAAAAATGCCAACATTAAAGTTAATCTCAGAATCATCAAAAGAAATACAACTTTATAGTTTGAGCTGACAAAAATTTCTGAAATGATTAAGCATTTTGAGATTTACAATGCACTCTATCATACCCACTTCAGTATTCTTATCCTGTCTATCCACTCCACAAAGAAAAAGTGGACGTTTCCCATGTCTCAGCTTCACAACTTCTTTCTTCCATTTGGCTTCTACTTTTCAGACAAGTCTTGGGCTTACTTGTTTTCTATTTCTAAAGCAGACCCTAATCCTCATTATTCTCCTGCTCATACTTTTTCTTCATGATACTTTTCAAAAATTTAATAACGTATTTATTCATGTGTTTCCTTATTCACTATTTAGTAAACACAGTATCTAGGAATTTTCACATATATCTGGGCAAGCCTATTGTGTTTATCA
>NW_007267878.1:0-840 GCF_000164805.1 Carlito syrichta | reverse complement strand
CAAAAAAAAAAAAAGAAAGAAAGAAAAAGAAATAGCCACCTGTAAGAAAGAGAGGAGTCTTGAAGGCCAGAAGAGTAGTCGGTATGGGTGAAGATGGTGGCATCTCAGGCTGAAAATTGCATTGTGGAGAATTTTGAAGACACCCTGGCTCATGGGATGAGGATCCAACCACTTCTTGAAGAAGTCACCTTCTGTGCCCTTCCATGAATCTGCCCAAGTTCTCCTTCCCCTCCCTACCCAACTGTGGGCTGAGCTAGAGATGGGCAGAGAGACTGCAGAGATGCTAGGCATGGCTGTGGCTTCCTGTGGCTGGACAGAAAGTGGTGAGAAGCCCAATCCTGAGGACATGACACCCAAAGATCAAGACTTTGATTTCTAGTCCACTTGGACATCCACAAGGAGGATGCTAGAGAATGCAGGGCACATCCCCATGGATAGCACCATGCTTCACAGCCAGCACCTCTTCAAGGACAAGGTGGTGCTGGCCATGGATTTGGGCACAGGCTCCCCCTGCAAGTCTGCTGCCAAGGCTGGAGCTGTAAGGTCATTGGAATCAAGTGTCCCGGTATTTCTAATTATGTGGTGAAGATCACCAAAGCCAACAAGTTAGACCACATGTTGATCACCATCAAGAGGAAGTGGGGGAGGTGGCACTCCCAGTGGAGAAAGTGGACACCAACATCAGTGAATAGATGGGCTACTGCCTCCTCCACGAGTTCATGCTCAACACCATACCGTACACCTGTTACAAGTGACTGGCGCCCTTGACCTCATCTTCTCAGACGGAGCCACACTGTATATATGATGGCCATCCAGACAGTACCAAGAATACAAGATCTA
>NW_007267877.1:0-714 GCF_000164805.1 Carlito syrichta | reverse complement strand
GAACTGCACTCCAGTCTGGGCGACAGATTGAGACTCTAACTCAAAAAAAAAAAAAAAAGAAAAAAAGAAAAAGAAAGGGGGTAAGGATTAAACAACTATTCCTAGGATACCACGTTAACTACTTGGGTAAGAAATTCAATAGAAGCCTAAACTTCACCGAGTGACAAACTTGAAATTTAAAAAAAAGCCTATATATATATATATATAGCCACACAGCAGCCATAAAACATGCGGGATCAAAGACAGAGGAACCAGAGACATATTCAACAGGAAATTAGCGAAGTGCAGGGCCATTCTTGATATTTTCCTAAAGTGCAAATGAAATGAGATAACATACGTATAAAAAGTATCAAAATTATCTAACTGAAAAATTTTCTCTAAAAATTATCTTAAAATCAATGATGGGCGTGGTGGTTCAACCAAAAAAAAAATTATCTTAAAATCAGAGATAAACAAAAATTGTATTTAATAGCTTGATTTAATTTTTCTCTTTACTTGAGGGGCTAGGCTCTTCATTGCTGAAAATCGTGTATGATTCAGTGTTAGATATTTGCTGTTTAAATTTGCATTACACTTCTTTCTTAGATAATATACTTTGATGTTCATAGGAGTGCTCTATTCGAGTTGTCGTCATTCTCACTTAGGAACCCAGGTTGCCCTAGTAGCCACTGGAGAATTGCAGGTTCCTTGGTGGGCAGGGAGGGAACGAGCATG
>NW_007267876.1:0-789 GCF_000164805.1 Carlito syrichta | reverse complement strand
GATGCATCAATATGTCTCTCAATGAGACAAAGGAAATTTTAATTGTCTTTTGTTTTTACTTTACTGTATAAACTTGTGGAGATTCTGTCTAGTCTTTGTAGTACCCTTTCACTGACTGCCTTACATTCTAGATAAACTTATTCAATAATAAGACTTCTTTCTTTTCTAGGTTTTGTGGAATGAACTCTGTTATTAGTATCTTTGTTACCCCAACAGAAGTAAAGATTTGGCTACCCTTAGGTCTCTTGTGTTATTACCTTAATACCATTTGAATGACTACCATTCCCTAATACCACCTGAATCTTGTCATGCCTTCTAAAAGTTACTATGAACATACTTTACTTTCTTCATCTTTAAGTAGATAATTACTGAGTTAATTCATTTTTCTGTATAACTTTTTTATCTATAAAAACTGACAATACATTAAAAAGGTACATCTAAGGTCTGACAAATGTAGATTACATGGTAGTAGAGAATGGAGGCAATCTTAGTACAAAGAGAAATTATGTGACTGTACATCTGAAGATATTATTCATATATGAGCCCCAAGTCAGTGACCACAAGAAAATACAGATTGAACACCCCTAACTCAAAATCTGAAATACTACAAAATCTGAAACTTTTTGAGTACCAGCATGTCACTCAAAGGTCATAGTCAAAGAAAATGCTCATTGGAGCAATTTCAGATTTTGGATTTTTGGATTACAGAAACTCAGTAAGTATAATATAACTACTTCAATATCTGGGAAAAAACAGTCTGAAATCTGAAACGCTCTGGTCCCAAGAATG
>NW_007267875.1:0-682 GCF_000164805.1 Carlito syrichta | reverse complement strand
TCTGTCATCCCGCGCCTTTGGGAGGCTGAGGTGAGTGGATCGCGGAAAGCCCGCGGGTTCGAGACCCGCCTGGGCGGCGAGACCTCATCTCTACAATAAATCAAAAATTAGCCGGGCGTGGTAGCGCGCGCCTGTAGTTCCGGCTACTCGGAAGGCTGAGGCGGAAGGATCGCCGCAGCCCAGCAGGTCGAGGCTGCGGTGGCCGGGAGCGGACACTGCACTCCAGTCCAGTCTGGGCGACAGAATGAGACTGCAACTCAAAAACAAACAAACAAATAAATATATAAATATATAATAAAACTGACAGGACCCAGCACTTCCAGAGCAGCCAGTACAGCTACACACACTCCCATGGCCACGGAGGGCCAGGAGGGAACAAACAGGGTTAGAGAAAGAATTCGCTAAGGATGATAGATTCCAGATCTTTTACAATGTATCTGTGGTGGTATCATGTTGGCTACACGATTGACCTTTTTTTTTTTTTTTTTTTTGAGTCAGGGTTTCCCTCTGCAGCCCAGGCTGGAATGTGCAGTGGCATGAGGTGAGCTTGCCCCTGGGCTGACGACTCATCTGCCTCAACCTCTTGAGTAGCTGGGACTACAGGCCCGCACCACCACACAAGCCTGGCTTATTTTTTCTGACGTTTTGTAGAACAGTGGTTTCATCATGTTGCTGCCTAGGC
>NW_007267874.1:0-835 GCF_000164805.1 Carlito syrichta | reverse complement strand
GAATTCTTTAAGCAGTGCTTTGCAATTTTCATTGTAAAGGTCTTTCACTTCTCTGGTTAGGAAAGTGCCGAGATATTTCATTTTTTTGGTAGCTATTGTGAATAGGATTGTGCTTTTTATTTGGTTCTCTGCCTGCTTGTTGTTGGTGTAGAGGAATACAATTGTCTTTTGCCTATTTATTTTGTACCCTTAGACCTTCTTTTATCAGTGCAAGCAGGTTTTTGACAGATTCTCTTGGATTTTCAAGGTATAGGATCAGCAAAGAGGGATAACTTGACTTCCTCTTTTCCTATTTGAATACCCCCGATTTCCTTCTCTTGTTTAATTGCCTGAGCTAGGACTTCCAACACAATATTGAACAAGAGGGTTGACAGTGGGCAGCCTTGTCTTGTTCCAGTTTTCAGGGGAAATGGTCCAGTTTCTGACCATTTAGCAATATGCTAGCTGTTGGTCTGTTGTAGATGGCACTTACTGTTTTGAGGTATGTTCCTTCTATACTTAGATGTTTGAAGGGTTTTATCAAGAAGGGATGCTGTGTTTTATCAAAAGCTTTTTCAGGTTGATCTTTGAAAGGAATAATTTTAACTGTTTTTAGCCTGTCTCTGCCACACAAAAGATATGTCTTTATATCTCACCATTATAGCCAGAGTAGGACAAATTCCCAAGAAGCAGAGCATCATTGGTACCTAAAAAAACAAAAGTTGTAGCAAAAGGAAATATAATTGACTCGTTACTGTGTGGCAAGCAGTGTGCTAGCTTCATTGTGTACCGTTTTTTAAAAATATTTTTCACAAAACTTTTTAGAAAGAGTAATATTGCAGATAAGGTATCTGTG
>NW_007267873.1:0-707 GCF_000164805.1 Carlito syrichta | reverse complement strand
GTATTTATCCTCTATGTGATGCAGAGCCATGGAAGAGGTGACATGATCAAATTTGAGTTTTTATGAATCAAGCAAAGGATGGATTACGTGATGAAATACTATAGCAAAAAAATTAGGGAGTAGAGCTTAATCAGGTGAGTTAATGGAACACTATTTGGTCTTGGCTAGTGGCATTGGGAATACAGCAGAGAGGGATAGCATAAACCATTAGAGTTAAAGCTACAGATATTTGCATGCTACAGTAATGGCATATATTTTGCCTTCTGCTATATATAAATGCTCAGGTAGATATGATAATTACTCCCAAAATCAAAACAGTAACTTTTCAAGAAACCTAATGTGTAAGTTTGTTAAGGGAATGTCAACATTCTAAAAAAAATACATGGGTTTCTAGGAATCTTGTATTTGTTTTTTTCAAAGTGTATCACTTTGTTGGTAAGCTATTTCCATTTCTAGAGTGCCTTGAAGGAAACTTTAAAAATCAGTGGATCCTCTAACCATCTGAAAAGCTGTAGTATGCACACAGTATTTTAAAATGATTAAGCTTTACTTAATATTTTTGTCTGCAAGGCACAAGTCAATTCTAAGAAATTTTAGGACATATTGGCTTAAAGAACCCAATACATGGATTATATTGTGCCTCTGATGACTAAGTGTAAGAAAATTTGGACTCAGTCAATATCAAATTTATTTTTAACCTGATTAAG
>NW_007267872.1:0-573 GCF_000164805.1 Carlito syrichta | reverse complement strand
CCAAAAAAAATCAATGAAACAAAAAGCTGGTTTTTTTAAAAGGATAAACAAGATCGATGGTCCCCTAGCTAGACTAACCAAGAAAAAATGAGAAAAAGCCAAATAAGCACAATCAGAAACACAAAAGATGAAGTCACATCTGACCCTGAAGAAATACAAAAGATCATTAGAGACTACTATGTACACTTGTATGGAAACAAACTTGAAAACCTTAAGGAAATGGAGGACTTTCTGACATCACACAACCTACCTAGGTTGGAGCAAGAAGAAATTGAGACCCTAAATAGACCAATAACAATCAAGGAAATTGACTACGTAATAAGAAAACTTCCTACAAAAAAAAGCCCTGGTCCAGATGGCTTTCCAGCAGAATTCTACAAGACATTCAAAGAGGAGCTGATACCAATCCTACTGAAGGTATTCCAGGTGACTGAAAAAGATGGAACTCTCCCCAAATCATTTTACGAAGCCAACATCACATTGATACCCAAGCCAGGTAAAGATCCAACAAAGAAAGAGAACTACAGGCCAATATCTTTGATGAACATAGATGCTAAAATTCTCAACAAGATC
>NW_007267871.1:0-1025 GCF_000164805.1 Carlito syrichta | reverse complement strand
CTTTACCAAAACTATGAGAGCCAATACTGCTAAAGAAAAAAATTCAATAAATTAGGAAGCAGTGAGTGAATGCTCTTTTAATAACACCATTGACTTCTTCAAAATTTAATGGTATTGTTTCCATAAGAAAGCAAGGCATCAAAATGACCCCAGAGCAAAGAACATGTATAATCAACCCCTGAAGCTCTTGTAGCATGCCCTTAAAATGATAATCACCCACTTCTACCACATTAGGTAGAGATACCAAAAAATATTCAGAAATACATGTCTGTTCATAATTAGCACAGAGTGTATTTTATTTGAAATTAGAATTGCAATTAATTCTTGGCTATATACCCACAGATTACCCACATTGTGGCTTACTGTGTTATAATAAATACTTCTATTCTTTTACATTAACTGACTTGTTGACACACAATACTCTATTTAGACCTAATCTGCTGCCTAACTGAACTAACCAGTTTTCTTAGGTGCCCCCCCAAAAGCTCTCTGTATACAAAGTATAATATTGTCTTACAAATACTTTTTGAGTTGGTGTCTCACTCCATAGCCCAGGCTAGAGTATAGTAGCATGCTCATAGCCACCCAGCGTTGATGTGCCAGGTTCTGGCAATCCTTCTGCCTCAGTCTTCCAAGTAGCCAAAGCTACAGGTGTGAACTACCACACCAGGCTCATTTTTTTATTTATTGTAGCGATGAGATCTTGCCAAGTTGTCCAGGCTGTTCTCACACCAGTGGGCTCAGACAATCCCCTCACCTCGGCCTCCCAAAGTGCTGGGATTACAGGCTTGAGCCACTGCACTTGGTCTAGAGAAGTTTGAACTGAAAAAGTTAGAAGGCTCACATAAGTCAGCAAAGTATTATTAGCAAATTTTATTATAAAAGTTACAGCAGACATAGGACCTTACTGATAAATTGACAAGACATTAAAGGACCTTGTGCAGTGGGTGCAGGTGGTTATCAAAGACAAGGAAAATGACCACTCCTTAAACTGTGAGGATACCAGTTCTTTCTGTTCACAAAGA
>NW_007267870.1:0-755 GCF_000164805.1 Carlito syrichta | reverse complement strand
AACAACACCAAGACTGTAATTTATGAAGAAAATAATTGCCAAGCAAGACTTTATTAAAATTAAAGACTTTTGCTCATGAAAGTTACTGGTAAGAGAATGGAAAGATAAACCACAGACTGGGAAATAATATTTGAAAAGACACCTTTGATAAATGACTGCTACTCAAAAGATACAAATAACTCTTAAAATCAACAATAAAAAGTCAAACAACGCAATTAAAAATAGGCAAGAAACCTAAATGAACCTCATCAAAGAAGTAGCACAATTGGAAATAAGCATATAAAGTATATTCAACACATATAACTAAGGAATTGAACATTAAAACAATAATGAGAAATCATTTCTAGAAAATGGTCAAAATCTGAAACACTGTCAACACCAAATGTTGAGGAGGATGTGGGGCAATAGAAACTCTCACTCTTTGCTGCTGGGACTGAAAATGGTACAGCCACTTGGAAGACAGTCTAGCAATTTCTTACAAAACTAACATACTCTTACCATATGATCCAGCAACTTCATTCCCTGATATTTGCTTACATAAGCTGAAAGCTTATGACCACACAAAAACCTGCACATGGGTGTGTATGGAAGATTCATTCATAATTACTAAAACTTGGGAGTAATAAGTGTCCTTCAGTAGTTCAACATTTGAACAAACGGTGGTACATCCAGGCAATGGAATATTATTCGGAACTTGAAAAGAAATAAGCTATCAATCTGTGAAAAGACATGGGGAAGCTTAAATGCATATACTG
>NW_007267869.1:0-715 GCF_000164805.1 Carlito syrichta | reverse complement strand
TGAATTTATATCAGATCACACTGCATTTCAAAAATTCTTTCTTTAGATGGGGAGAGGGGAATAATAATGCAGAACACAGGCTCCAGTCAGAAGTGCCTGTATAAGCTCTTTTTTTCTGTCCCCACTTCAAGTACACAACAATAGGGCATGCTCTAGAGTTCAATTTGCCTGTAATGTACCTTCTCTGCATTCCTTGCTTGCTTCGTTTCCATTCCCCACACTCAATCACTAATCTTATCCTGCTTCACAGATTCTCAGTAAATGTTTCCTCAACTTATCTGAACTTAGCTCAGAAAAATTTTCACAAACATCTGGTCTTGAAGGAAAAAGGAGTCTTAAAGTATCAGATTCTTAAAAGTTTTCTCAGGATATAGATAAATAAGAATGGACAAAGCTTAAAGGACAATACCAACAGCTGTGATATGCACATGACACAAAATTCCATTTGACAACCAAAGGCCTCTCCAGGTACAGTCTCTATAAGCACATAATGGAATGCTTGTGTTTTAGGAAACAACTTCTCACTTACTATAAACTTCCATCTAAAATATCGTAAGCTTCTGGATGCAATGTCAATGTATTTTTCTTCTTTTTTCAAGCTTCTGGCATCAGCAGTAGAAGATTTGACCACTAAGCCTGCCAAAATCCATCCCCAAAGTTGCTCTGAATAAGCTGTTAACATCATTAGAAGATATAACCACTGTTAGTACCTTTG
>NW_007267868.1:0-751 GCF_000164805.1 Carlito syrichta | reverse complement strand
CCTAAACATTAAATCAGATCCCTTGAAATGAATGTCCGTTATGTTTTCCTGGCTAGATCATACAAATATTCTTCATCTCAGTCTTACATATGATATATTTTCTCATTCTCACTCCTAGAAGTGACAAATAAATAGTACAGGCACAACTCCTGTATCATTCCCTACATGAATGGACACATGAGAAGCTCCTTGTTGCAATATTCTACTGCCCATGAGCAGTTTAATGAGGTAGTAAGACATGGATACTCTCTCTTATGCTTCTGTAAAAAATATGAATAGGGAAAATGAATAAAGGACATGCTCTCGAATAAATGGTGCTGGAAAGACAAGACAGTCATATACAGAAGGATGAAACTGGACCCCATTTCTCACCATACATAAAAATCAACTCAAAATGGATTAAAGATTTAAATGTATGACCTGAAACTATAAAAATGCTAGAAAAAAATGTAGGAAAATCTCTGCTGGACATGGTCTATGCAAAGAATGTATAAGACCTCAAAAGCGTAGGCAACAAAACCGAAACTAAACAAATGAGACTTAAACTAAAAAGCTTCAGTGCAGTGGAAAAAAATGATCAACAAAGTGAAGAAAAAACTTGTTCAATGGGAGAAAATATTTGCAAAATTTTTGTTCAACAGGAGAATGATATCCAGAATATACAAATAATTCAAATAACCCAACAGAGGAAAAAATCTAAATAACAAACAAAAAATAATTCATTAAAAAATGGGCAAAGCATCACCCCCCG
>NW_007267867.1:0-515 GCF_000164805.1 Carlito syrichta | reverse complement strand
GACTCCAGCTCAAAAAAAAAAAAAAAAAAACAAGGCAAAATAAATAAATAAATATAAAAATAAAGAATTACTAAGCAGGTAATGTTTTGTGTTGAACTGTGTTCCTCTAAAATTCATCTGTAGAAGGCCTAATCTTCAATATCTCAGAATGTAATCTTACTTGGAAACAGGAGAAAGACTCCAAAAAAGCAAAACTGTCTTTTGGAGAGTGGGTTCCTTGTAGTACAAATGCCCCCCACTAGGTAAGTGGCTTAGGAACCCAACAGCATCAGTTTGTCAGCTAGTGTACTGAGAGATTGCGTTCAGCTTCAGTGAATTTTTGTTATGATTCTTTCAACACATTTGCCCATGATAGGTGATTTACAAGTGTGTCTGTCCACACCATTGAATGTTCAGCAGTTTTTTACCAAAAGAAGCAGGAACCTAATGCCCCACCTTCCCTATTCACCTGATCTCATTGTAACCAAATTTTTCTTTGTTTCCCCAGATGAAAAAAGTCCTCTAAGTGAAACATT
>NW_007267866.1:0-781 GCF_000164805.1 Carlito syrichta | reverse complement strand
TGCAGTCACCGCAGCCCGCGCTGCACTGCTGGGCAACCGATCTCACACTCAGAATACAGACCCCGCCCTGGAGGACTCCGAGGGTCCCGAGTGAATGCCCACTCCTCTTTCAGCCATGCAGAAAATATTTGCATCTTAAAATCACCAGCTCTTCTGGCCTGCAGTCTTCCCACCCGCTGCAGACTGTACCGTTCATGACCACTCCTGCTCAAAGCCCGCTCACGGCTGCCCCCGCCAAAGGAGCTCACGTCCTTAGAGAATTTCAACCCTCTGTTATTTTTCTGCTCCACATCTAGCATAATTTTACATAATTCCGTCCACTGCCTGTCATCTTTCGCCACACAGTGATGTCCACCAGGACATGTGCCACCGCAGTTTTCTTTGCTGTTGCATCCCATCACCTGGTGTTTCATGGATATTAAGCGCTGCGTATGCTACGATGATTGACACAAATATTTGTGGAGGAGAAGAATGAATCCTTTTCCTTGGCCCTTTCCACCTCCGATGGCAGTGCGTTGCTCTGTTGTCCCTGGGTCTGACCACAGGACTCGATTCTGGCAGCTCACTAACTGCAGTGGACAGAATGGGTCCAGCGCTGACCTGTAAACTCCTATAGCACAGCGACTGTCTGAACAAATTACTTCTATGTCCAGGAACCAGCAGCCTTCCTTCAGTTAAGTGGGGGTTTCATGTTTGTTTGGATTTGCTTAATTTGAATAGGTCTGCTACTGCAGGCACTAGCCCTAGTTGGTAGGGATACAAAGATGAACAACACAATGAA
>NW_007267865.1:0-929 GCF_000164805.1 Carlito syrichta | reverse complement strand
CGAGCACACCCTTAGGGTCGGAGGTTGTTTTTGGACTTTGAGGGAAAAGTGGAGCATCTTGACCCCGGGCATGGAGGAATTGTGGGGCACAAGGGATGAGCTGCTGGTTTCAGCTGTCCTGGGAGACCCCAGGCTGAGAGACTTGAGGGGGATGGAAAATGTGGGGGAAGGGCAGTGTAGCTGGTGGGGACGAACATGTCATTCCCGTGTCCTGACTTGGGATACACTTCCTGTGGTGAAACACAAGTTCCTGCCGGCGCCTCCTCCCACCTAATGCCCAACTACTGCCTGGGCTGTGTTCCTAGGTTTGAGAGATCCAAGTGTCAGGATTTGGGCTCTGGGAGTGCAACTTTGAAGATTTGAAATCAATGTGATGAATCCTGTATCCAAGTCAGGGAAACTACTTTCATGCTAGCAGCAAATAACTAGGCTTCCTTTTGATTGTTGAACAAATTACTGGCAGCTGAGAAAGAAGAGCCATACAAAGTCATCTTACAGCTGACTCGTTCTGCAAAGTTCGGAGAAAGTAAGTGGTGAAAACTGTCTGGCAAGGAATGTGAAGGGTTCAGGAAGTTAAAAAAGGCTACCACCATCTGCTGCCTATTGTTATTACAATACATAGAGTAGTACCTGGATTTTACGCAAAATCAGGGAGAGAAAACGGAAACCTGGTAGGATAAAGCCACAGTCATACTGAAAATGTGAGCACACAAGCAGACACACACTCATACGCTATGTAAATTTTTTGTTTCTTTTCAGGGAAATTAGAGTGTGGACTTCCCAGCTAAGTGCCCTTCTCCTGAATACCAAGGGAGTTGACCACTAGCTCAATAACTTCCAGGTGATTTTTTTTTTTTTGAGTTGGAGTCTCACTCTGTTGCCCAGACTAGAGTGCAGTGGCAGCTCCCGGCCACCGCAGCCTCGACCTG
>NW_007267864.1:0-999 GCF_000164805.1 Carlito syrichta | reverse complement strand
ATGGATAGATAAAATAGCACTTTCAAGTCACAGCTACTTCTTTGTATAGAAATTATATAACTTGGAAACTTTCCTAACCTTTTCAGACATTATAAGAGAGTTTTCAACCTTTCAACCACTAATCCCAGAATTCCCAGTGGTTTTTGAGATCCAGAATCAAAGTGTCTGGCTGAGCCACTTGGCCAGTTGTAGGGCAATGAAAGAAAGCACAGAAAAGCTTCTCCTTAGTTGAAGAACTAGGTAACACACCATTATTCCAGCCTGCATTTGTCCAAGATTTCACACACTAGTATATACATTTCATGTTTACCAAGTAAAATCCTCAGCAAGACCTTCTAAAAAGAATACTGGCACACAAGGGTTATACTTCTCAGGACAACATATACAAACATACAGAAGGAAGGGCTGACATATTTAGTGTTTTTCTAGGCAAAATACTTTTAAAATACTTGTAAGTTGCCCACAGATACAAATGGCCCAGAAGGTTACCAATTAGTAAGGAAAATGGAATAATTAGGAGAGGCAAATTGTTTATTGTGCTGCATGAGAGAAATTCAACACTCCAAAGTTCAATACATGGGAATGCTGTGCCATCTGTACAATCAAGCCACCAAGAGTTGCCTTGGACAAACTCTCAAACTAAGCAAGAAGTTTCAAACAGAAAGAGGCTTTGAACAATTGGAAAATCCACAGATAGACTTGCTGCTACATGCTTTGTTGTGTTTTACATTGACATTTTCCCCAAATACAAAAATAACAACTGCTGAAGAAAAAAAAGAAAGAATAAAAGAAAGGAAGGAAATAGGGAAGGAAGAATAGAGGTGTCCTTGGAAAGCACTGAAAGGTACAAAGAAAATATTGTTACAGGCCTTTGTAAACTTGAAAGGCATGACAATGGCCATGTTGTGAGAAATTATGTCATGTAGGGATTCAGGGACAGAGTTTTGCAGTTGGACTGACACTTGCCATTTGAATAACCTTGAAACGAAGCACTTGGAG
>NW_007267863.1:0-1303 GCF_000164805.1 Carlito syrichta | reverse complement strand
AACTCAATTATATATCTAAAGAAAGTCCAAAATTCCTCAAAATAAATCCTACAATTAAATTAAATCTAACATCTAGTCAAAAATCGCCTGACTTTCAAAAAATCAGACACATGATCTATAGCGAGGAGAAAAAATCAATGAACAGCTTTAGAAATTATAGAGAAAAATTGGAACTAGTAGATAATGCTAGCAGATAATTTTCTTTCTCATTGGACTCTTATGCTTTCACATATCTTGCAAGACACACTGGTTTTTGCTATGTTTTCAAGAATGTTTCTACAGAGAACAGCTTTGGTGATACAGACTTTTCCTCCCTAAGTAGCAAATAATAAGTCTGTTTATAGCTTTAAAATAAAGAGAGAATGTCTCCCTCCAGAACAAAATGCAGAAATTCTCAATGCCTGGTATGTTTTTAAAAATGTCTCACTCTAGGGCAGAGCAGATGGGCTTACTATCCATTATAAGAGATTCGAGTTTTCTAATTCAAGGTTTATCTCCTGTGGATCAACATATTTTGTGTTTTATAGACAGGGTCTCATTTTGGTGTCCAGGCTGGCTTGCAGACGTGGTTTCATTCTCGATTCTTGGGCTCAATGATCCTCCTTTCTCAGCTTCGTGAACAGCTAGCGGTGCCAGTGTGTTCCAGGCATGGGATCTTGCTATGCTTATCAGGCTGGTCTCAAACTCCTGCGCTTAAGCAATTCTCCTAGATAAACCTCCCGTAATATTAGAGTTGTAGTCATAAGTCACTGAATCCAACCTGTATCATATGATAAAATAGTACTCAGCAGTTAAGGAAAAAAGGAACTAATAATGCTCATTACAACATAAATGATTCTTCTTCTTCTTTTTTTTTTTTGAGTTGGATTCTCACTCTGTCACCCAGACTGGATGCAGTCCTATGCTCTCAGTCATCACAGCCTTGACCTTTTGGGTCCAGCATTCTTTCCACCTCCGCCTTCCAAGTAACTAGAACTACGGGCGCGTCCTAATATGCCCGTCTAGTTTTTTTATTTATTAAAGAGGCGAAGTCTCGCCAAGATGCCTGGGTGGGTCTCAAGCCCACGGACTCAGGCAATTCACTCGCCTCGGCCTCCCAAAGTGCTGGGATTACAGGCTGAGCCACTGAGCCTGGCCCACAAATGATTCTTAAGTGGTAAGTTCACTAAAGGATGGCAGACATAAAAACAACTTTTTAATTAAATTACATAAAATTCTAAATGACAAAATCATTAAGACAAAAAACAGATCAGTGAATATCAGAAGCCAAAGTTAGAAAGAAGAAATGGACTGCGATAGGAAT
>NW_007267862.1:0-932 GCF_000164805.1 Carlito syrichta | reverse complement strand
CAGGCAGAGATCCCCATTGCCCCTCCCATCTATGAGCAGCTCACTTGGTTCTTTGTAAGGTAACCTCACCAAACAGGAGGCAGAATCCCCTCCTCTACACTTAATCAGACATGGACAATTTAGTCCTGTGGCAGACCTCTCAGGCAGCAAGCCAAGGGAACCAACACAAGCTTTGAGTAAATCTATCTGCCTGCAGTGAGAACAAAGGGGAGGGAGTAGAGATCACAGCTGAAGAGACTTTAGACACTCAGGAAAGACTCCAGAGCTAGTCTGTTTTCTTATTTTGATTTTGACTTTGTTGTTTTGACTGTTTGTTTTGTTCATTTTTGTTTGCTTTTTGAGTTAGACCACTTGTTTGTGTTGGTGAAAAGCACATCAAAAGGCATGATTTTATTAGACTGTCTTTGTGTGATTACCAGTATGCTTTAGGGAATCTTCTTTATTTGTTTGCTTTTTACTCTTTTCTGGCCTTGTGTCACTTTCTATTCATTAGTTGGTGTGTATGTCTGTTTGCCCTCTTAGTCCTCTCTCTCCAATCTCTTCTTTACCCCCCTTATTCCATTATTTTCCTTTTTCTTGCCTCCTTTAGTTCCAGGGAGCAAACCTAAACCCCACTGCATTGACAGACTGTAAGGTGGGGGAAGTGGGTTCCAGTGAACCCATACACCTGTTGGTGGATACTGGGATCTGCAGATAAATTCTGAATCAGAGCTCCCCCCTCAACTAAATCTCAAAACAGTAAAAAAATACAGCCCCAACCCACAGTCCAGCCTCAAAAGTGAACAAAGCCAGAGGATGCTCATAAGGAAGAACAGGAGATTGGACAAAAAGAAGTAAAAGCAATCCCACATTTCCTGAAAAACAGAATTAAAGAAGGGGAGGGAAAGGGGGAGAGAAAAATCTGCACAAATGAAGAAAAATGAAAAGAAGAG
>NW_007267861.1:0-504 GCF_000164805.1 Carlito syrichta | reverse complement strand
CCAGCAGGTCGTGGTTGCGGTGGCCGGGAGCGGCCACTGCACTCTGGTCTGGGCGACAGAGTGAGACTCCAACTCAAAAAAAAAAAAGAAAAAGCTGGGCTCGGTGGCTCAGCCTGTAATCCCACGCCTTTGGGAGGCTGAGGTGAGTGGATTGCCTGAGCCCACGGGTTCAAGACCCGCCTGGGCAAATTGGCAAGACCTCATCTCTACAATAAATCAAAAAATAAGCCGGGCATGGTAGCACACGCCTATAGTTCCAGCTACTTGGAAGGCTGAGGTGGAAGGATTGCCGGAGCCCAGCAGGTCGAGGCTGCAGTGGCCAGGAGTGGCCACTGCACTCCAGTCTGGGCGACAGAGTGAACTCCAACTCAAAAAAAAGAAAGAAAAGAAAGAAAACATCCAGACATTCTACTGCAGGACAAACAGCAGCCTATCTCATCCCCCTTGGCAAATCTCCTTCAGATGTAAGACCAGGACAACCCAACTATTCATGGTTAGCATAAT
>NW_007267860.1:0-752 GCF_000164805.1 Carlito syrichta | reverse complement strand
AATAATACAGGTCATTTCATTTCATCTTTTTGGGGAGGGGTAAAAGAAGGGATGGGGGATATTTTATATTAAATGTGAACCTAAAAAATAATGCACGTATATGTTAATCTGAGTCATGCATACGAATTATTATGTTACTAAGCCAATCACTTACATACATCATATTATTTAATTATAAAATAATCCTATGAGGAAGGCATTTATCATCAATATTTTAGAGATGAGAAAAGTGACTTGAAAGGACAGACTGAGAGCAAGGAAATGCATTTTTTATCTTGCAATGATGAGAAAATACAGCTACGTTCTGGAAAAATGCATAATTTAGGTAAAGACTAACTCTGCTGACTTTGTCTTTTCAGAAACACAGACTTCAAGCACGACCACCATTGTATACTCAGTGCATAGTGATCAGGACTCACCTCTTTCCTCAGAGTTTTCTGCCCAGTCCTCCTTGTGCCCTAAGGCCTGGCAGATTGGCAATCACTCTTGTAAAGGGAATTTACAAGTCCTAAGATTTATGCATTACAAAAGTTATGCAGATCACAGGACTTGTGACAACTCAGAAGGGGAAGCTAATGGAGATTCAATTCTCCTGTAGATTAGGTGCCCTCTGAGGGAATATCAAGAATTTCCCAAAGCTGCCCACTCAGAATGCATAAGAATTAAAGGGAGGAGCCTCTCGGTGGCTCAATCTGTAATCTCAGCATTTTGGGAGGCACAGGCGAGTGGATTACCTGCGACTCAAGAACCAC
>NW_007267859.1:0-775 GCF_000164805.1 Carlito syrichta | reverse complement strand
TTAGGATTGCGGCATCCGGCTGCATCCACGTTGTTGCGAGAGACGTGACTTGATTCTTTATGGCTGTGTAGCATTCCATGGTGTATTTGTGTTGTTTTTTCTGATGCGATCCATTGCTGATGAGCACCTAGATTGATTTCATGTGTTTTCTACTGTGAATACTGCCACGACATACGTTTGTGTGGCAGGTATCTTTTGGTGAAAGGATTTATGTTTCATTGGATATATACCCAGTATTGGTATTGCTGGGTTGCATGGTGAGTTTATTTTTAAATCTTTCAGCAAACTCCAAAACTGCTTTGCAAAGGACTGAACTAGTTTTCATTCCGACCAACAGTGTGTGAGTGATACTTTTCTGCACAACCTCATCAACATCTGACATTTTTTGACTTATTGACAATAGCCGTCTTACTGGTGAGAGATGATATCTCATTGGGAATGTGGTCTGCATTTCTCTGATGATTATCGATGTTAAATATTCTTTTCATTTGTTTGCTAGCTGCTTGTTTCATATTTTAAAATGTCTGTCGATGTTCTTAGCTCACTTTTTTAATGAGGTTGATTTTTTTCTTTTTGGGATTTTTAAGTTTCTTACTGACTCTGAATATTATGGCTTTGTCGGATGCATGGTTTGCAAATATTTTCTCCCGTGTGGTGGATTGTCTGTGTACTCCGTTGAATGTTTGTTTTTGCTATGCATACGCATTTTAGCTTAATGAAGTTCTACTTGTCCGTTGGGCTTCTTTACGTTATCTTATGCAGACTCAGAAATAAA
>NW_007267858.1:0-835 GCF_000164805.1 Carlito syrichta | reverse complement strand
ATTTCAACCTTATGGAATTTGTTTATGTATTTGATTTATGGCCAAGGATGTGATCAATCTTGGAGCATGTTCCATGTGGTGATGAGTAGAATGTATATTCTGTGGTTGTTGGGTGGATTAATCTGTAGGTATCTACTAATTCTATTTGGTCAAGTGTCAAGTTTAGGGTCTGCTTCTCCTTGTTGATTTTTTGTCTCGATGATCTATCTAGGGTTGTCAGTCGGGTATTCAAGTCCCCTGCTATAATAGTGTTTGAGTCGATATCTTTTTTTTAGTTTTTTTAGTAGTTACTTTATAAATCTTCTTGCTCCTGTGTTGGGTGCATATACATTTAGGATGGATATTTCTTGTTGATGGATTGAACATTTTATCATTATGTAGTATCCTTTTGCATCTTTTAAAATTTTTGATAGCTTAAAGATTGTTTTGTCTGATATTAAGACTACAACTCCTGCCTTCTTTTGTGATTCATTTGCCTTGGAAACTTGTTTTCCGTCCTTTAACTTTGAGTCTGTGTGCGTCCCTTGTAGTGAGATGAGTCTCCTGGATGCAGCAAATAATGGGGTCATGGTTTCTTATCCTGTCCATCATTCTGTGTCTTTTTAGTGGTGAATTTAGTACATTCACATTCAGGTTAATTATTGAAATGTGGGGGTTTATCCCTGTCATGAGATTCTTATAGAGTTGTTGTTGTTCCTGTTTGCTTGCTGTCTTTAGGGTTTTGGGTTGATTCATCTGTTTTTTTCCATTTTTTTCCTGTACTCTTGTGAAGAAAATTGTCGTTCTTTTCTCCTTTTCTTCTGTGTTTAATACTTTCTTAAGTGTTTCTTGAAGG
>NW_007267857.1:0-755 GCF_000164805.1 Carlito syrichta | reverse complement strand
TTTCCTATCAAATGAACTTGAAAACAGGAAAATTAACTGTTCACAAAAACAGGCTGCCTAAGAAATTTCAAATTATATCAAGTGAGATATATCCTGATTAGATAAAAATATGAAATCACATGAAAGTTAGTACTTTAAAGATTATTAATATATACTGAAGGACTACAGACCTGTATTTCAATTCCCTCAGGATGATGTCATTTATCAAAAAAATAGTGCTGGTCGATATGGGAAGTAATGAATCATTATGGTTAAAATATTTATAAATCACCACGTTACACCCTGGTTTAACGTATATTGAAACTCTATCATCGTACTTGATTTGGAGTATAAGGAGCCTGCATAATGCATTTCAGAACACTTGCACACCCCCACACAATTCCAGATCAATAGCCAAACAAATAAAGAGTAATGTACTCCAGTCCAGGGAAACCTCGGTGATAACATCAATCTGACCTTTAATTAACATTTACTGCTTACTTCTCACACATTCTCCACAACAAAGTTTCCTCTCCCAGAGGCAGTTCATTGGAGAATATTTATCACATGCTCATTCATCCACAGAAAGAGAAATTTCGTGATTAACATGATAACAGATAAGGCGAGAAATGATAACTTATCCCATGATGAAATGAAGAGAGGATGTAAAGGGGCCTGGGAACTCCAGCTATCATTAACTCCATGAAAGTAAAAAGGTCTTTTGTCATTTCTTCACTGGGCAATAGGTCCAATTATATAAAATCCTTGCCTAGAAT
>NW_007267856.1:0-958 GCF_000164805.1 Carlito syrichta | reverse complement strand
GAGGCAGAAGGATCGCCGGAGCCCAGCAGACGAGGCTGCAGTGGCCCGGGAGCGGCCATTGCACTCCAGTCTGGGCGACGGAGTAAGACTCCAACTCAAAAAAAAAAAAAAGAAGCCACAGAGAGAGACCACATGGGGAAGCCTTGTATCTACCTGAAAAGAGAGAGATGCTTAGCTAACCACCTGCTTGCTTCTACAGCTCCTGTCACTATCTAACTACAATCACACAAGACGCCCCAAGCCAGAACAACTAAGTTAAGTCCTCCCCAATTCCTGAGCAATTTCCTGAGAGAAAATAAATGATTGTTGTTGCTGTCTTAAACCATTAACTTTTGGTGTCATTTGTTATGTGATAATAGATAACTGAAACACCTTTAGAAGCTCAAGGTAAAACATCAACCATTTACTTTCATGGAGCTTCTATACCAAATCTTCCTCATCCTTGGCAAGTGAAGAACAACTATTTTCAGTGTTGCATTTATGGGATAGCTGTTTGGACTTACTATCAACCCTAAATTTGTAGATACAATTACCAAATAGATCACGGTCATTCATTTATCTATTTTAATATTTATTTGTATAGACAGGTTCTGGCTATGTTGCCTGGGCTGATCTCAAATTCCTGGCTCAATTGATCTTCCTGTCTTGGCTTCCAAAACTGCCGGGATTACAGTCATCCTCTACTATTTGTGAATTTAATCAACCAATCATTTTCTCAACATAGATGGGACACTTTCTCTGACTCCCTGAGTTAAAAATTCCTTCCCCATGTTCCCAAGTACCCAGGCCCTGGATGCTAACTTTATCATACAGCATTAAACTGCTTGTCTTGTTCCTTCTCTCCCACTGACCAGTAGCAAATTCATTGTGTTGTTCATCTTTGTATCCCTACCAACTAGGGCTAGTGCCTGCAGTAGCAGACCTATTCAAATTAAGCAAATCCAAACAAAATGAAACC
>NW_007267855.1:0-911 GCF_000164805.1 Carlito syrichta | reverse complement strand
ATTCAATTCTGCATCGTCATCAGGAGATAACTGGTCTCCAGAGTCATTTTCTTGAGCTGCGTCATCCTCCTCAGAGTCTGAGTCACTAGGGAAAGAACCATAATTAGGACATAAAACTAACGCTTCCCGCAAAATATTCCATAGGGAATAAGAATCTTGTGGCATCTGTGTTCCACCATGATTAGTATACCATTTAATCATATAGGAGCCTACCTCATCCCATGTTTTTAATTATAAAGTACCCTGATCCGGGATCCATGGATTAACTTTCTGTACAAAATCTAGAAAAGAATTTACTTTATCTCTACTTACCTTTACCCCTTTATGTTTCAAAGCTTTACACATAATACGAATATAGGCTCTCCTTTCCTTGGAGCCGCAGTTCCCCATAACTGTAATAACAAACAATACACACAATATACAGTAATTTTACAGTAATTTTACAAGGATTGAATCGCTCTACACGGCGATAAGTCGCACAGTCCGTCGGCGACGCTAAACACTGACTTGCCTATCAACCCGCGCACTCCGGGGGGGCTGCAGCACCCTAAGGCAAGGTCCGTCCTGAAACGAGAGAAACAAACTGGGGAACATATATTTATAATTACCGGAGTCTGGTCCCTGGGTTCGGGCGCCAAAGCTGTCGGTGACCTGCACTGACCAGGGGGGGGTTAGGACCGCACCGGTGAATCAGAACGGAGAGAAGAAACCACACGGAGGCAGCTCTTCTGGGAACAGTCTGGCCAAGACTGAAGCCAATTTTATTCAAACCTTTTCCAACTTATATACCATTTTCTATAATCTCCAGCAGTGTGACAATTACTTGCTGGGGGCGTACAAGTTCATTGATGTGTAACACGCTTTACAAATCATGTACCGTCACGAGACTTTCAGGTTCCCAGTGAACAATT
>NW_007267854.1:0-695 GCF_000164805.1 Carlito syrichta | reverse complement strand
TTTTGTGTTCTCTATAAGATAAAGGTTCAGACGGGCTCTGTGGCTCAGCCTGCAATCCCGCACCTTTGGGAGGCTGAGGTGAGTGGATTGCTTGAGCCCGTGGGTTCAAGCGCCACCCGGGAAACTTGGCGAGATTTCATCTCTACAATAAATCAAAAATGAGCTGGACTTGGTAGCATGCACCTGTAGTTCCAGCTACTTGGAAGGCTGAGGCAGAAGGATCGCTGAAGCCCAGCAGGTCGAGGCTGCTGTGACCGGGAGCGGCCACTGCACTCCAGTCTGGGTGACAGAGTGAGACACCAACTCAAAAAAAAAAAAAAAAAAAAAGGTAAAGGTCAAATTTCATTCTTTTGCATGTGTATGGCCAGGCCTTAATTGCTCCTTTTTCACAGGGATTGGTGCCTGTTTTTTGCCCCAATTTTTGCCAAATAACTCCTTTTTGTCCTTCCAGTCTAAGAACAAATGCATATTTCTTAGGATGATCATTTTTGCTCAATCGTTATTCTACCTTTAAAAGGTATCTTCAATAGAATATACAGTTTGCAAGAATGAGAACAATGTTTAACTTGCTCCGTAAGGTATTCTTGAAACATAGAAAAATTCCTAATACTTAACAAGTACTGAGTAGCATTTGTTACATTCAATTGAAACTTGAAAATCATTCCTATTTGTTAGTTGTGTGAGAGGTGGGCTTT
>NW_007267853.1:0-670 GCF_000164805.1 Carlito syrichta | reverse complement strand
CCCCCCCCCGGTGGATCGGCGGATGCGCTCTGCACTTGAGCTTCCCAAAGGGCCCGAGGTCTCGATTCTAGCACCCTGCGACAAGCACACGTAGCCGACTTGCCCTATCTGCACACTCGATGGACCGGATCTGTTTTCAATGGTACGTTTATGTTCATCGTCTCTTTTCGCTCAATATAGGGCTGAATGGCATGTCCTTCCACATCGAACCCTTGGCTAAGTTCAGGGTTACAAAACCGATGGCTTTAGATCTTGCCACGACTCGAGGAGGCACACGTGAATCATCCATACCGAGGGTTGCGCTTTTTTTTTTCTTTGAGTTGCGGTCTCGCTCTGTCGCCCGGGCTGGAGAACGGTAGCAGGCTCACGGCCACCACAGCCTCGACCTACTGGGCTCAGGGGATACTTCCATCTCAGCCTGACAGATGGCTGGAAGTACAGGCACGTGCCAGCGTGCCGGGCCGAGAGGGTCACGCTTTTATTCCAGAGGAATCGGGGAACGTCACGGCAACGCTAAGCCAGATGGGACCGGCGTGAATGCTATAGGTGACGTGAATGTTTACGCCGGAAAGGTTTCCGATTGGTTTTCCGATGCGTTTTCTTGCCTCCCACCGAGATAACGGGGCCTCCTTTCAGGCATAGGGAAGTTCTTCTTCACTATGTTTATAAT
>NW_007267852.1:0-828 GCF_000164805.1 Carlito syrichta | reverse complement strand
CAAACTTCCCCCATCTTAGACAATATTGACATGCTAGTTCTCTTGTATGTTACACTAGCATGTTTGCTAGTTCTTTGATGTTAATGTGAGAATAAAAGTTCCTTCGTGTAGGTTCAAAGTGCCCTGGATTTCAGCAGCTCAGGCATCATGAGAAGTCACACATGTATGTTCTATGTTCTTGGTTTCTGAATGGATACTCTGACCCTCCTCTAGCATGTTACTAGCACTCTACAACCCTACTGGCACAGTGTGTCCAAATTTGCAGTTACTAGTGCAGCCCTTCACATCACAGCTTTGTAGGGAATTATCTCTGAGAGTCCATCTTGGGTCCTGAGATGAATGCTGGTTACCAAGGGGGACTCAGCTCTGTTTCCAGGGCCAGCCAAAGCCCTTCCACTTTGGAAAATCTACCCACACACCGACTCCTGAGCCTCACAGCTTGGAGCTCATCATAGACAAGCTGTATTGATACCATTCTCTTGCTGACCCTGGCCCAGCTTTTCTGGTAAACAGAATGAATTCACATATTATCCGAGTGAACCATTGCTTATTGGGATTATATCTCTATGGCTTGATGCAGCACGGACCCTTGGCTTTGTGCAACATGGTCCCTTACAACATCTATGCACCCACAGAGATACTTCCAGCCTGCCAATTCAACTCAAAAGGGCATAAATTTTTAGTTTGTATCCATTATTGCATGTGCATTTTAGTTGAAATATGCCTCTTTCCAAAGATAACTCCAAATTATCACCGAATATCTTAAGTACAAAGCAAGCTTGTGTAGAGAAATCCTACATTAGACAGAAACTAATACTATCAGAAGAG
>NW_007267851.1:0-1072 GCF_000164805.1 Carlito syrichta | reverse complement strand
GATATTATGTTAGACTCTGTTACTTGTATTGGTGATCATAATTTTATATTTTTTCTGGTCAGTGTCTATAGCATGGCCTAATTTGTAGTCAATAATATATAATGTTATAGAAAATGACAATGATTATGCAATATGTTATTAATACAAGTAAAGGAATATTCACTATGCTCTACAGCACAGATCTATTATAATCTTTTTATGTTTGCAAAATATAAATAAAATAATGACTAACCCAGGCCGACTTTACTAATTCTCCTAATATTTCTCTCTAGAAGCTTTCCCTATTCTTCCTGTTTTAGTGTCATCTTATTGGCTGGTAGAGAAAAAGACTGTATTAATCTTTATGACTCTTAATAATCAGAAGAAGATAAAAGCAAGCCATTACTTTGAACAGTACTCTGATTTTTGCTGTTTGACATACACCTGTACCCTTTGTCAAACTGGCTGGTTGTTTCTCTAAACAGCCTATATCCATTATAATGTATTAAATATAAGAATTCATCTGTTTCTGATTTCAACTTATGTGGCACAAAAATCTATATCTTAATAGCATGTTTGTAGAACATATGAATTATATTACATAATTCTATAATCTTTTAAGTGTGGGAAACACATAGATTTTTAAAAGTCCCTTTCTATAGGAGCCGAAGCTTTAGAAGGTTTGGGGAATATTATTCTTTTTCTCACAAACTTATTTGACCATGAAAAAGTCTTATTCCATGTAATATTTCATAGGACCGGTGTCCCTAATAACACATTTTGCAGAAGGTCAAACTGATGATTCTAAAATGTGCTGCCTTTTTGGCAATAATTCTAATGTTTATGTAATTGATAGTAATTTAGTATAATTTTGCAGAACTAAATAACTGTGTTTCATGTATACCTACAAAGCCTTTTTTGGAGATTGAAAATTTCAAGCTTAGCTTTCTTATAAAATGCCATTATTCTTGACTTCCTCTCCCTGACCCTCAGGGCCCAGTTCAATGTTAATTTGTTGTATATACTCTATGTGGCTTATCAACTTCTATCTTCTTTGCCTCTGTCACTGTCACAATGCAGACTTCCCAACAGT
>NW_007267850.1:0-586 GCF_000164805.1 Carlito syrichta | reverse complement strand
CCCCGGATTCGGGTTGCGGTGACGGGACTTCCCCGGCAGCCTGAGATACGCAGAACTGGGGCTGCCTCGGGAACCCCCAGAGCGCTCCCTGCCCCTCCTTGGAAAGCCGCCCGATCCCCGGATGACCCTGGGGGTGCCAGATCCACCATCGGAGCCGGCGCCGACGAACCCCAGGGTCGCACAAGCCCTGCAGAGGCCGAATCGCTGGGGATCCAAGCGCCCTGCGTGCATGGGGGACCCGGTGAGTTTAGGGAAAGGAGGCCACGCAGGGGATGGCGGCCCACTGCCGGCTTCCGGCCTTCCCCTCCTGCACACTGTGCGTGTTGGGATTGTCCTTTGGAAGATGTGGCAAGACTTGGAAAGTGTCGCCACGTCAGCCCTGCCAGAGTGTGCTGGCGGCGAGCAGGCGCCGCCCTCGGAAGCCGGCAGCCGGATGTGGCATTGGGCCCCCCAAACTTTGTCGCCGTCTTTCCTGTCCCTCTCTGTCTTTCTGCCTGTTTCTCTCTCCGCTGCGTCTCTTTTTCTCTCGGTATATATGTGTGTGTCTGACGCTCTGTCCCGTCTTCTCATTTTTTCTGTCCTGCTG
>NW_007267849.1:0-708 GCF_000164805.1 Carlito syrichta | reverse complement strand
TCTCTCCGTCTGATTCACCGGTGCGGTCCTAACCCCCCCGTGGTCAGTGCAGGTCACCGACAATATATGTTTAACTGTTGTTTTGGGGATCAAATGAGATAATGTATTTGAAAAAACACATACAATTATTATATTCAGGAAGTAACTTAGATAAATAATCCAGCAGGAGTGACCATTTTGTTTTCAGATACTCAAGACAAATAAAAATAATTAATGTGTAGGTCACAGTCTCATTTCTTTCCTTACTTAACCGTAACTTTATTGACCTAAACAATCACCAGAGATGTAAGAAGTTGGAAAGGTTACAATAAACTTCTGAAACTGAGCACAATTTTTTTTGGTAGTTCATTGATAAAGACAACAATCTAACTCTTTCATGAATTGCAAATCTGGAAAGTATAATTTAAAAAATATGTAAACATCAGCTGTTCAGTTGAATGCATGTGCATTGTGTTTTTACCCTACAGAAAGATTCCACACAATTTCAAAATAATTAGTGTTAAAGTATGACATTGCATTTGTATATGGATTTGGCTCTTTGGTCTTACATTCCTTAAGGTTATGCAGGTGGCCCAAAGTTGTGTGAAGTTGCATAGACAGTATTACTTCTGTATCAGAGGACACTGACTGGATGCCCTTACAACAGAACATGGGAATCCACCCAGACTTACCAAAACACGGTTGAGGGAGTCCAGCAAAAGTGAGGTG
>NW_007267848.1:0-610 GCF_000164805.1 Carlito syrichta | reverse complement strand
TGCAGGTGCAACACCAGGTGCTTGTAGTACAGGGGCAGACACTTGTCCTTGCCCACCTCCATGCACTGTGCATACATAACCTCGATGGTTTTGTTATACTTGAGGCAGTCGCGGTAGTTGCTGAGGTTGAAGCCAGCGATGGTGACCTTGCATATGATCATGGAGTGCACGGAGGCCCAGCTGTCATGTACCACAAACAAGAACTTGGAGTTGGGGAACAGGCACGACAGGTACACTGAGGACTTGAGTGTGAAGGGGTCCTTGTTGCAGAGCACACGGGCCAACTAGCCATGCTTGGCAATAACCTCCAGGATGAAGGCCTGTATGGTGGGTCCAGCACCTCGTCCGTCACACCCGCCTCGTCCAGCCTCAGCTTCTGGCAGCCAGACTTGGACCAGACCTAGCATGTGGCCAACACATGCAGAATGATGCGCATCTTCTCACTGCAGTACACCTCGGAGTGGGCGTCCAGCATTGCCTCACTGTAACAGTACTCCATGCAGTCGACTCGCATCATCACCAGATCCTCCTACTCGGGCCACATGGCTCACCGGGGGCTCCAAGGGTCTGCTAGCACCACGCAGCACTCCAGGACCTGCTGCCCCAGCTG
>NW_007267847.1:0-495 GCF_000164805.1 Carlito syrichta | reverse complement strand
TTCCAGAGACTTTCAAGAACTTTTGGAAAAGCAGCAGCTATCATGGGCTAGGATTGTTCTCCGAGTGGATGTCCATCGAGCTCCCATACTGTTGGGGCAGGTGTGGAATCTCTAGGCTTTTTCTTCAATTATTCATTGGAAGGCATTCATCAGCATTTCGGACACCAATCCTCAGCCACGTATAGGAAAATGAATTCAATTAGAAACCATGCCAAGTGGGATTGATTTCTGGGAAACATGTGTAGCACAACGTACAAAACGTAAATGTCATTTCAACAAAACTCAATCAAAGGGAATTCCGCACTAGCAGTATAAAAGGAGCCACATACAACCTTCTTTATTGAGGTCGAAGGGATTTGAGAAAAATTCACACTGATTCATGATACAAACACTAAAATGTAACTCAGAATAGAAGAAAACCTCCTTCACCTGATAAAGGCCACATAGGAAAACACAAAACTCACATGATTACTCCACGGTGAAACTTTCAGCTTG
>NW_007267846.1:0-792 GCF_000164805.1 Carlito syrichta | reverse complement strand
CTTTACAAAACTGTTGGTATATTTCTGGTAAAATTACTTATGCATTAATATAGCCTGATTGAATGTCACAAATCATAAAATCTTAATATGGAATATGTTGAAAGCTGTATCTCTCATGGAATTTTTTTTTTAAGAGAAAGCCTTTTCCTAATCTTTTAAAAGTCTGTGATAGGAATTAGAATGCAGACCACTATTACTCTCAGTATTGACTTTATGACCACAATTACTGTTTCTTTCTTTTGTTCAAAACCTTGATCTTGGTGAAAATAGTTAGCTATCCTGACATTCCTTTCATTATCCTATACATGGCTTGTAAATAAGCATAAGTACTTCATTTAGTTTATCTGTCTTAAATGATAAGCTTTTAATAATGCTTCATTATATGTGAATTGATTTTGTGTTAAATTTCTTAATACTAAAAAATAAAATTCATCTGAATCTAGTAATCTGTGGTTTGTAAACCATTTTAATGACTCCATAAGTCAGCTTAGTAGGATATGAGTTTCTATATCTGTCATCTTACTGACTGCTTAGATTCATTCATTTGATTTTGCTGGTGAGGAAGGAGTCACCTTCAATTCTCAGCACACTGTGTGCTGTGTTCTCCATAAGATTGTGATCTTAGAGAAAAAGCAGTCATTTTATGGCAATGGTCTATGAATAGCTATATTTCTTGAATATATCTTTCATGTGATCACACACATATTCTACTAATAATAATTTTGGAAGGGGGACAATTAATTTATAGATGCTTATGCCACCCATTTTTTACCCCCACTTAAAAATTGGGAT
>NW_007267845.1:0-811 GCF_000164805.1 Carlito syrichta | reverse complement strand
ACATTGAGCCGAGAACAATGCCTACAGGTAGCAGCACAGATCCACACCAAAAAAGACACATATCAGTGTGCACCCATCATGCACACGACGTGACACACAGAAGCGGGCACCCAGTCACACATGCATGCGCCCCTACCCCAAATCCCTATTGGACATGCTGTGCAAATTCACATAGAATGTTTGACTCAGAAATGCCGAACATACACAAAGACAGTGCACAGAGTTATTGAGAAAATTCGAGGGGTGGAGGAATGGGAAGTGTGCGGTAATTGCTACACCCAGGTCTCCTGAGCAGCAGAGACTGGAGGAAAGAGGCACCAAGCGCTTCACCCTGAAGACCCACTGCCAAGCCCACTGAGCACAGTCCTGGGAGAAGTTTCACGGAGATTCCTGGTGCGGTCTCACCAGGATAACTTATCCCATGATGAACTGAAGAGAAGATGTAAAGAGCCTGACCACTCCAGCTATCACTGACTCCAAATGACAAAAAGGCCTTTTGTCATTTCTTCACTGGGCAATAGGCCCAATTATCTAAAATCCTTGCTAGAATTCAGACACATACCAGAGCAGGGCACTTCAGGCCAACTCTGATGATCACTTTTGACAAATGTTCTGCTTGAGCATAATGTAGTTACTCCAATGCTTTTTAGAAATGATTACACAAACAGTCAAACAATCTTTACTAAGTGAAACCCAAACGCATTTCGATCCACCCCCTGACACACACACCCAGCCACACACACTCTCTGTGTGCAGTCGGGTCCCTTTTGGACAATTTACAAAGAGAGTTAAGTTGCTGAGTAAATATTTA
>NW_007267844.1:0-741 GCF_000164805.1 Carlito syrichta | reverse complement strand
GGGAGTGGCCACTGCACTCCAGTTTGGGTGACAGAGTGAGACCCCACCCAAGGAAAAAAAAAAAGAAAAGTGAGGGGAGATGGCATGTTGCATGGTGAGAGCAGAAGAGAGAGAAGCAAGAGCTGGAAGGGAAGTGGTACCAGACTCTTTCAAACAACTAACTTTTCACATGAACTAGCAGAACAAAAACTCACTCATTACCATGAGAAGGACAAGGTATTCATGAGAAATCCACTCCATGGCCCAAGCACCTCTCATTACGCCCTACCTCAAACATTGGGAATCACATTTCAACAAGAGATTTGAAGGGGGCAACTATTCAAACTATACCGCTCTTCTAAACACTGTGTTAAGTTTTGAGAACAAAGAATAAGATCTAAATCATGATCTCAACAAAACTGTGGTCTAAATAGGGAGATGTATATTCATCAAAGTAGGGTAAGTGCTAGATGTATGGTAAGTGCTAGGGTCGTGTCTTTCCAAAAATGGTTCAACATCGCCAATCCCATATACTTATCTAGAACCTGAAATCACCCATCATGAGAGACAGCCTAACTCCCCTGCCTTTAAATCTGGGCAGGTTAGCTAGTGACCCACTTAGAGGTAAGAAAATGCAGCAGAAATGACATTGAGTGACTTCCAAGGCTGAGTCCTGCAGGCTTCTGCCTTGTTTTCTGGAATTCTCACTATTGAAGTCTGCAGCTGCCACATAAGCAAACAGACTGCCCTGTGGATGCCATG
>NW_007267843.1:0-701 GCF_000164805.1 Carlito syrichta | reverse complement strand
TGCCTCACATGAACCCATATGGGGGTTTCTTCCTATAGCAGATGCTTGTACCTGGGCCTGAAAAACCTCCTGCTGGGCAGAGTCCTCTACCCCTGACTCAAAGCTAGAGTTCTGTATAAGTGACATTAATGTATGGGAGATAAGTGGCTTAGTTATCTCCTGAGCATTAGGTTGCAGCCAACCAAACGAGCAAAGGACACTTCTTTGGGAACACCCTAAGAACTTAGTTCACACTGACTGGAATGCAAAGGGTGACTAGCGGCCCTGACTTGCTGGGATGGAGGAGTTTGAGGGCTCAGAACTTTCAGTACCAAAATCTGAAAAATCCCCAACAAGCCAGAGTCTCCTGGTGCCCCTCATGACTGCTTTATCTCAGATGTGACCTAGTGTAAAGGGAGATGGAATGGGGCCTGGTTGTCCCACACCATAGCTCTTCACCTCACAGTTCATGGTGGTCTGCACAGACATTGTCAATACAGTCCATGCCAGAAACCAGTCCCAGGGAGGGGTCAACCTTCCCACAAAGCCATGTGCTGGCAGAGAGCTGGTAGACACACCCCTGGCTGTCAGCACTCTACAGATAAATGAGCAGGAGGCTCTTGCTGGAACTCCATCCCCTACAGTGGCCTTGCCACTCCCTAAGAAGGCATCCTGAAGTTCTCCAGCTGGCAGAAGAGGGGCCCACCTGCCAGACAGACCAG
>NW_007267842.1:0-668 GCF_000164805.1 Carlito syrichta | reverse complement strand
TGTGTCCATCTGTCTCACTGTCGTGTACTCAGTCGAGGTCAAAGAGGCAAGAAAGCTGATGTTTTTTTCAGTATCCTCCGTGTCCCAATCGTGTACTGGATTTCATTAAAGTTCACACATCCAATTAGAAGCCTATGGAAAAGGCCTGTCATTCCCACAGATGAGAAAAGCTGAGATTTGCCCAAAATCACACTGATGTTTACCGGCAGGCCACAGGAGCACCTTGGTTGTTACTTGACTCCGTTCTGGCCTCTCTCTCCTCCCGACACATACACCTTTGCAGGTGAGATTTGGACTTTGAGCATACCCGCTCTACCCATCACTGGACCTGGACTCCCATGAGTGGCTGCGTGCCCCTTATTCCCCTGCCCTCTCTCTCCCTGTTAGTTGTGTCGACATTAGTTCTTCTCTTTATGCTGGAGTGCCCAATGCTTAGGGCCCACTCAAGAGTGAGATACCCCTTCAAACTGGCCATGATGGCTATCGCTAACATGTCAAACAAATAACAAGTGGCGTCAGGATACTCTTTTTAGTATGCACCTATTTTTAAAAATAAACTTTTAAAAATTTTTAAATAATTCTATGCACTCAGGAAGTTAGAAAAAAGTTAGATGCTCTTCAACATCCTGATAAACCCATCTTAAACTGAAAATGCTGTAAATTTAAAG
>NW_007267841.1:0-585 GCF_000164805.1 Carlito syrichta | reverse complement strand
TTGGGAACCTGTCAGCAACTCACCAGTCCTGGGTACTATTAGGAACAGCAGGCCTTTTCCTTGAAGAAATCCTTTGATAGCTAGCATGCCAGGTGCAATTAACCTGCGCTTATGGGATATCCTTAGTGGTTAGTGATTAAAAGATAAAGGGAGCCTTGGGAAGCAATTGACTTTAGGTGTCTGCATGTACCAAGGAAATTTTTTTTTTGAGTTGGAGTCTCACTCTGTCGCCTAGACTGGAGTGCAGTGGCCACTCCCAGCCACCGCAGCCTCAACATGCTGGGCTCCAGCGATCCTTCTGCCTCCTCCTTCCACGTAGCCAAAATCACAGGCATGCGCTACCATGCCCAGAGTTTAAGTCCATATGTAATCATCAGACCTGGAAAGGCTCCCCAGTCACTATCCCCCTACCTCATGTACCCCTTCTCTTTTCAAGCAAGGTCTTTGCAGGAGTTTGCCACTGTCCTCAGGAATCTTGAAGATGGACGGATAGGGATGGTGAGTACGTCGAGGGAGTAAGGAATGTGTTATCAGAACTGGGCTCAAGTCCAGACTATGCCACTTGAATATTTTGAGCTCTTGAGC
>NW_007267840.1:0-860 GCF_000164805.1 Carlito syrichta | reverse complement strand
GAATCAGTGTGAATTTTCTCAAATCCTTCGACTCAATAAAGAAGGTGTATGTGCTACTATTATACTGCTAGTGCGTATTTCCCTTGATTGAGTTTTGTGAAATGACATTTACGTTTTGTACGTTGTGCTACACATGTTTCCCAGAAATCAATCCCACTTGGCATGGTTTATAATTGAATTCATTTTACTATACGTGGCTGAGGATTGGTGTCTGAAATGCTGATGAATGCCTTCCAATGAATAATTGAAGAAAAAGCCTAGAGATTCCACACCTGCAGCAACAGTATGGGAGCTCGGTGGACATCCACTCGGAGAACAATCCTAGCCCGTGATAGCTGCTGCTTTCCAAAAGTTCTTCAAAGTCCCTGGAAGTTGTCCTAATTTAGGCATCCAAACCACCAGAAAGGTTTGGTCTCCGAGAGAGCATTGAGAGTAGGTGGCACACGGCCATGACCTATCCCCACCCCGAACTGTACATGATGAAAGGTCTGCTTGGTTGAGTGTGGCCGAGAAGATGATGCTGTGTCTTCCCTCAGCTCCCAGACCGGAGAGTCAGTGTCTTCTTCCTTCCAGCTCTGAGTCATGTAGGCTCCGTTCCTGGCAAGTGAGTCCGAGAGGATGGGGCTTCCTTCCTTCATCTGTTGCCCATTCACAGGATTGGAGCTCTGTGCAGGGCCGGGCAGGCCGGGACAGTGGGGTTCAGATTGTCTTCACGCTGCTTTTCTTGTAGAGCAGAGGTTACATGCTGGTGGCGATCACCTGTTAGGACCTGGACACCTGACCTCACTCAGCACCCACCCCTGAAGCATGGATGTCACTCCAAGAGAAGTGGGTCTCTGTCCTTCCCGTTGGCTCCCGCG
>NW_007267839.1:0-768 GCF_000164805.1 Carlito syrichta | reverse complement strand
AAAGTCCCCCCAAAACCCCACAAAGACATGGACACTAAACAGCATGATGCTAAATAACTCCTGGGTCAATGATGACATCAAAATAGAGATCAAAAGATACCTGGAAACAAATGAAAATAAAGAAACATCTTACCAAAATCTCTGGGATGCCTTAAAAGCTGTAATAAGAGGGGAATTTATATCCCTACAAACACACATGAGGAAAATGGAAGGAACAGAAATTGACAACCTAACAAGCCACCTAAAGAAGCTGGAAAAGCAAGACCACAAAAACCCTAATTTCAGCAGAAGAATCCAGATCACCAAAATAAAAGCCCAAATCCAGGACATAGAAGACAAAAAGATAATACAAAAAATCAATGAAACAAAAAGCTGGTTCTTCGAAAGGGTAAACAAGATTGATGGTCCCCTAGCTAGACTGACCAAGAAAAAACGAGAAAAAAACCAAATAAGCATAGTCAGAAACACAAAAGATGAAGTCACATCTGACCCTGAAGAAATACAAAAGATCATTAGAGACTACTGCGTACACTTGTATGGAAACAAACTTGAAAACCAGAAGGAAATGGAAGACTTTCTGACATCACACAACCTACCTAGGTTGGAACAAGAAGAAATTGAGACCCTAAATAAACCAATAACAATCAAGGAAATCGACCATGTAATAAGAAAACTTCCTACAAAAAAAAGTCCTGGTCCAGATAGCTTTCCAGCAGAATTCTACAAGACATTTAAGGAGGAGCTGATACCCATCCTACTGAAGGTATT
>NW_007267838.1:0-742 GCF_000164805.1 Carlito syrichta | reverse complement strand
AAATCAAAAAATTAGCCGGGTGAGGTAGCATGCGCCTGTAGTTCCAGCTACTTGGAAGCTTGAGGCGGAAGGATCGCCCGAGCCCAGCAGGTCGAGGCTGCGGTGGCCGGGAGTGGCCACTGCACTCCAGTCTGAGCGACAGAGTGAGACTCCAACTCAAACAAACAAACTAAAAACTCTAAAATGTTCAAGCAAAAGAAAACAAGCCAAGTAGCAATGTCCAGGAAGTCACCTAGTTGTACTGTCTGCTAATTATCCAATGACAAAACAAATGACACCGGCCCAACTTCCTCGAACACATACACAGAGACACACAGGCTCCTAGAATTGCACACACGTGGGAAGGAATATACAAACCAACATTGAACAGAGCACAATGCCTACAAACACCAGCATGGCATCCACACCAAAACATGCACATGCGTGTGCACCCATGATGCACATGACACAAAACACCGGCACGCAGCCACCAAGAACCACATGCATTCTCCTCCTCGCCAAATCCGTGTTGTACAGGCCATGTATGCACACGTACAACATTTGAACTCACAAATGCTGAATATACAGACTGTGAACAGAGTTACTGAAATCATGGGGGTGGAGAGGCCAGAAGGGAGCAGTAAGTGCTACACAAGTTTCTCCGAAGTGACAGAGAAGGGAGGGAAGGAGTGCTGAGAGCTTCACCTGTGGAGAAGCACAGCCAAGTCCCGTGAGCTCAAGTCCTGGGGGTATTCCTGGGGTT
>NW_007267837.1:0-1048 GCF_000164805.1 Carlito syrichta | reverse complement strand
TGGCAGCTAGAACGTGGCCAGTTTATAGCAGACAGACTCATGCAGTCCATCTAGAAAAAGAGGAAGCAGGAAGGATTCGGCCCTGACGTGCTCTGGGGAAGTGATTTTGATAAGAGAGTTCACCCCGCTGCAGCCAGGGGGAAGAACGAGGAAAAACATTCCAGAAGCTCTGTCAGCAGGCCACCATCTTGGCCACAGAAAACTAAACCAGACCCACGAAAGTTGAAAAGTCACTGTTTCTGTAGTAGATAAGTCACTTTAATTCAGACTTTATTAACAAGTGACAATTTATTGCTGTGGAATAAACATCCTTTTGACTCATGGAAAAAAGGACACATACAACCTGAAGACAATTTGATTTTTCTTTATTGGATGCTATACTGCACATGATATTTACAGATGTAATTAAACAGAATTTATAAGACTGCTGTGGTGGAACATTTTAAGAAGTTATTCTGAAAGACTCATAATGAAACCATCAATTCATATGTGTTACAATATAATCATCCATTTATAACTTTTCAGCCATTATCCATGATAGTTCATTTCATAAAAACTCCATTTTCAAGAAGAGGTAAAGTCCGAGGAAATACAAAAAAAAATTCAGAAAAATATTTCCACATCTAGTCCGAATCTTCCATAGTTCTGTTAAAGAAATTATAGACAATATCATCTGCATGACTGACTTTCTTTAATATCATATTTAACTTTTAGTATGGAAAAACTCTTCTTTTCTCATATTTCTCAGTATAGGTTAAAATATTTTTCTTATGCTTAAAAATAAATATACATTGCCAGACTCAGTGGCTCAACCTGTAATCCCTTGCCTTTGGGAGGCTGAGGTGAGTGGATTGCCTGAGCCTGCAGGTTCGAGACCCGCCTGGGCAACTTGGCGAGACCTCATCTCTACAATAAATCAAAAAATTATTAACCGGGCATGGTAGCACGCGCCTGTAGTTCCAGTTACTTGGAAGGCTGAGGTGGAAGGATCACTGGAGCCCAGCAGGTCTAGGCTGCGGTGGCCGGGAGCGGCCACTGCACTCCAGTC
>NW_007267836.1:0-632 GCF_000164805.1 Carlito syrichta | reverse complement strand
TCCAGCACGATGCCAGTTCAGCAGATGAGAAGATAGACATTCTTTCCAGGCTGATAAGCTTCTCTCTACAGGCACGCAGCAGCCAAATGCCCAAGTGAGGTTCACGTCCAGGTCATTTTGCTTTTTTGCTATTTATTTCTTAGCTCTGATAAACAATCTTAAGGAGTAGGACCTCTCAAAAAATATATCATCAGATTGGATTTCTATTGAGAAGACACCTCATTGACACTACTGGAGTTTTGTGATGGCATCATCTTCCAATTAACCATAATAGCACTGTTGGTCAGGTGCATAGGGCTGGGCCTCTTCAAGCACTGCATGTCCTCGGCCCTTGATGAACCAGATGCTTATTTACCTCTTCTTTCTCCAACACACCCTGTGCCTTTGCCTCAAATTCTCTCTGTTGACTTGAAGCCAATCCAGTGCAATGGAAACGGCAGCCAAACTTCCCCACATTATCCTTTGAGTAGCTGGAGGTCAAGTGCCCTTCAGAGATTGGTGACCATAAGCTCAGAGGCAATGTGGAAGACAAAGTAAGTGATGTGTCTGTGATATAGCAAGAAACAGAGGGGTTGTGGTTTTCAATTGTGGATCACAGACTTTCATCCTCTTCACATATGTGCCTTAACAGG
>NW_007267835.1:0-877 GCF_000164805.1 Carlito syrichta | reverse complement strand
CAAAGTAGCCACAATCCTAGGAGCCAGCTTCATGCCTCTTTCAGTTGTTTGTCTTCAGGTCTGCTTCATGTGACATCCATTTATTTAAAGATCATTGACTCAGTGCCATAAAGTTCCTGGCAAGAAAGCAGCTCTGGGCATACAGGAAAGGAAGATGTGGCCCTGAGTGCATGGAGGTATGAGTCACATGTGACTGTTGGGTATCTTCCCAATGTTGGTCTTCTTTGTTTCTTGTTGGAGGGGTAACCACACCTCTCAGTTTGACTGGGGCATTCCTGATTTATTTCTTCTGTCCAAATGGCTCTCTAGCTACCATGTTTTATTTTCTGAAATGTTCTGTGTTGGACAACAAAATTATATGCCCAATTATTATACCTGCTTTAAGGTGTTATTAGACCTGTTTGCAATCTTTTACTTGATGTAGCATCATCAGTGCACTGGGTTATTGTCAGTTTCCTAAAAGATCTCTCTGTCATCAGTCTGGTTTCATTTCCATGTGTCTTCCAGTTTACTTCAAGAATCATCTTGCTACATCATAAACAGAACAAATTATTTTCATGAAGATAATAATTATCAAGTGTTCCTCACTGTCTAGCAAGTAAGTCCAAAATTCTGAGCAAGACATAAAGGTTTACATATAATTGGTTTGAGTCCTGTCCACTTTTCTGAGCTATCTCCAGTCTATCCCAGGAAAGACCTTTATTTCCCAGTTGCTTGTCCTGCACATGCGTGACCAGCACTTCCTGCTTTTCTGTACCTTGCTGTTCCCTTTACCTGAAAGTCATGTTTCCCTTCCCAGTCTGATGAGTTATGACCGTTTGCCCTCCATCAGTCACAAGGACCTTCTCCTCCAGCGCCCCCTGAACTTCCAGGCTGG
>NW_007267834.1:0-743 GCF_000164805.1 Carlito syrichta | reverse complement strand
AAGAGAATAGATGACCCAAGAGAGTGAGAAATATAAGACTGAGTTGACCTGTCACAAAAAAAGAAGCAAGAGACCACTTTCCAGGGCTGTCTCAGAGCCCAAAGTATCTAACCTTTGCAACTAATGATCACTTCTCCCTTTTCTCTAAAGCTCAGGGTAGAGTGTTTTTTCAAAGCAAGTCAGAGAAAGCCTAGCACACAGTTGGTTTATCTGATACGGATGCAGTAAATAAACGTTTCGATTATGCAACTCTCAAGGTCAGGGTCACTCTTTCTACAGGGAACGTGGAGTCTGCTCTTTGGAGTTGATTTCTCGCTCTCTGTCATGCCACTTTGCTTCCTCTCAGAATCCGTATCCTCTCAGGATCCCTTTTCAATTCTCAGTATGTGACCTCTGTGTGTGAAATGACATTTAGAGATCATAGAGATGGAAAATGATCAACCCTCGGTCCACGTGTGACTTCCAAGCCTTGGATGCTCCATTTTCCCAAGCGCTGTTAGCAGTTGGTTTGTTAACGGACAGCATCTGAGTGACCACTTGAGGGATTTTGGTGAAACATGGGAAAAGTACTACTTCTAAAAGGAGTGAGCGCTCCCATCTGATGCCAGTTATGACCAGTATCAGATGTGACCGTCTGCATGGATATCCAGTTCCAGGTCCATGTGGTTCTTGTGGTCTGACAATTAAGTTCGCAGCCAGGCCACCGTGCACTTACTTTGACAGCCCTTGTACAAACAACCTGG
>NW_007267833.1:0-749 GCF_000164805.1 Carlito syrichta | reverse complement strand
TACAAATGTTGCATTACATTTTTCCAAATATGCAGAAATGCAATGAAATCCAAACAGATTATACAAAATTGAACCTATAATAAGTTATGTTTTAAATAAGTTCAACACTGTAGAAGTCTGATGATATCAATTTTTTAAAATATGTGGAGAAATTGGTGCTTTCATATAAGTTTGGTGGCATATATGCTTTTTTCTTATAAGTACTACAGACTCAGTTATCAGTATATAGGGGAAAAAAGGGGCTGTAGATTGACTCTCAAAAATTCCTAAAATTTTGCACGAGAACAAGAATTGGTTTTAGATATCTATTGCTGCTTAACTTATAATGAGAAAACATTAAAACAAACTTTACATTTATATATTTTTTTTGAGTTGGAGTCTCACTCTGTCACCCAGACTAGAGTGCAGTGGCTGCTCCCAGCCACTGCAGCCTCGACCTGCTGGGCTCCAGCGATCCTTCTACCTCAGCCTTCTGAGTAGCCGGAATTACAGGCAAGTGCTACCACGCCCGACTGATTTTTTGATTTATTGTAGAGATGAGGTCTTGCCAAGTTGCCCAGGTGGGTCTCAAACCCGCGGGCTCAGGCAATCCACTCACCTCAGCCTCCCAAAGCATGGGATTACAGGTTGAGCCACCGAGCCCGGCATATATTTATGTTGCTATAATTTTATTTGATGGCTTATTTCTCAGTTAACAGGAAGAAAATATATCTACATATAAAACATTGAGAAATCTCAAAACTTTATTG
>NW_007267832.1:0-850 GCF_000164805.1 Carlito syrichta | reverse complement strand
ATAAAAAATGGATACAGAAAGTTGTAAAGAGAGTATAAGAAAGCAAGAATTTTTGTTATTTTTCTGTTAAAAGAACAAAGTTTTCTTGGATTATTATACAAGGGTTTTCATTACCTGTTGAATATTCTGCCTGGGAGAAAAAGAGTCACAGTCTTCTTAAAATAATTTCCTGTGTTTCATTTTGTCTTATCAGGGTCTTTGATTACTTAAGAAAACTTAATATTAAACTTAACATTAAAAAAAGACATAACTTTCTGTATTGGTCTTTTAAATTTTTGTCATTTAGTTAAATAGATACCTGAATAATGTTTTTAGAGTGATCTGTGATCCTATTTAATCAAGAATTTTAAATATTTTGGTATTTTTGACAAGTTATCAAAACTAAATTATAAATATACTGCTTTGGAACTCAAACCAATTTTGATTTTCCTGAGGGACCTAGAAAATCTCAAAAGATTTGTTTTCTATCCTTAGAAAGCAAAGATGTTAAACTAGGCTTATTTGATATGTTAAATTAATGTGAAACACTGTCAAATAAGAAGTGATCCTAAACATAGAATTTTTGTTATATTTGCTATAAATATGTTATATTTGTTAGGTATATGTTATTAATATAAGTATTAAGAAAATTGCACACAATTTCTAGAAATCTGATATGTCCTGGTATAATGTTATCAGTCATAATTTGAGTTATTATCTTTAAAGTGTTATAAATCACAGAAATAATCAAATTTTCTTGTCAATTGCATTATAATGAACTCTCTTCAGGTCTCTGACCCTGGCCATTTTAAATCTTTTTTCATTTGCATAAGTTATTGCTTTCTCTGATGTTTTCTTGAAATCAACTACG
>NW_007267831.1:0-722 GCF_000164805.1 Carlito syrichta | reverse complement strand
CATACTAGGTCTGGTCCAAGTCTGGCTGCGAAAAGCTGAGGCTGGACAAGGTGGGTGTGATGGACGAGGTGCTGGACCCACCATACAAGCCTTTCATCCTGGAGGTTATTGCCAAGCATGGCTAGTTGGCCCACGTGCTCTGCAACAAGGACCCCTTCACGCTCAAGTCCTCTGTGTACCTGTCGTGCCTGTACCCCAACTCCAAGTTCCTGCTGATGGTACATGATGGCCGGGCCTCCGTGCACTCCATGATCATATGCAAGGTTACCATCACTGGCTTCAACCTCAGCAACTACCACGATTGCCTCAAGTAGAACAAACCATCGAGGTTATGTATGCACAGTGCATGGCGGTGGGCAGAGACAAGTGTCTGCCCCTGTACTACAAGCAGCTGGTGTTGCACCTGCGGCACTTCCTCAAGCTCATCCTTCACTTCCTGGGCATCGCCTGGGGTGATACTGTTTTGCACCACGAGGACCACATTGGCAAGCTTGGTGGTGTCTCTCTATCCAAGACAGGTCATCAAGTCAGGTCATCAAGACTGTGAACTTGGAAGCACTCTCCAAGTGGACTGGCCACATCCCTAGGGATGTGGTTGGGGACGTGACCCAGATCAACCTCATGCTGGCTTGACGTAGTGATGAGCCCTATGCAAACTCACCTAAGGCAACCCTGACCCCACTGTCATCAATAACATATACTGGGTCTTGAAAGGTTACTAG
>NW_007267830.1:0-810 GCF_000164805.1 Carlito syrichta | reverse complement strand
TCCATCATCAATATTTTCTTGGATCAGAAGGACAGGGAACATTGGTTCATTTTGTTTACTACCAATACCTCAGAGCCTAGAGTAACTAATGCTTGGCCTACAAAAGACTTTTCAAAATGCTGTTGAAGGAACAGAAAAAAGGACACATAGGCCTGTCCCTCGATCATCCCTCCACACTCCTGAAGTTGTACTTCATTTCTGAGGATATTTCAGGAACCGAAACAGTTCTTCACGTAGGCTAAACCTCAGATGTGAGCATTGTTTCTGTGTCTTCCAGCCTTGTTTCTCCAGGTAGGTTTCAAAGTCATCTATTTGTGAAGCAGCTCTGACAATATTGTACAGTTAAAATGTATGTGTTTAAAAACAAACCAGAAATATTCACGCAATACTGTTCTTTTAGGGGTGATGGGGTTGAGGATAAATCTTCTTTATTTCGCTAGACTTCTCTGTTGTTTGGAGTTTATTATTATTTTTTTAATAATCAATTTTTTTTATTATGATGTTGTGGGGTACAGTTAAGGGTTAGATATACAAATACGTTTCATTCAGGCACCCTATTGATTAGAGGTGCTTCCCCATCCCCAGACAGATATTTGCTCATTAATCCCATCTCCCTCCCCCCCATAGTTTCCCACTACTGTCAGTCATTTTCTTATAGTAATAGATTGGATGTTCAAGGTCCATTATATGAGTGAGAACATATGATACGCGGACCTTTGTTTTTGTGAGAGGTCACTCAATAATATAGACTCTAATTCCCTCCAGGTTGCTGCAAAATTCATGATTTTATTCTTTCTTATGGCTGCGTAG
>NW_007267829.1:0-783 GCF_000164805.1 Carlito syrichta | reverse complement strand
CAACATTCCCAAGAGCTGATAGAGGGTGTGCTTCCCTGAGCTCCTGGGCACTCCCGGTGAGTAGCTTCAAAGGATCGTTGACCTCCCTGGGAGTCTGCCCCCCATCAACGGCAAGATGGGAATCTCCTTTGACTCCCTTTTTCTGAGTGGTCATAAGTTCGAATGATAGAGTCTCGATGTCATCGTAAGCCTTGTGAATTATGTCACTTGTGTATCCATGTCATCGTAAGCTTTGTGATTCGTATAACCTTTGCATCACGCGTGACGTCTCAGGCCCTTTACTCTACTATGGCGAGCTCGATCACCACCTCTGCCGGGCCCTACCGGAAAAAGCTGTGAGATACCTCCGTTACCTGGCACCAGGAAGTCAGGAGAGAAAAAACGTCCCTATCGATCGATGTGGCTAAAACTCAAATTCTATATGGTGCTCTGCGGGTCGCATATCTCACTGTAGCTGACATATAGGCCCGAAGAACTCTGGACTATAGAAGTGAACCGTAAAAGCCTAGAGGGTGAGCAGAACCGTTTTGAAAGATCTCGAGTCTGGCTCTGCTCCCTGGATTAGAGCTCAGAAATGCCCTTTCAGCCAGCTCCCCGCCCCTTTCATCTGTCGGTATCAAGGGGGGAAGCCTAGCGTGACTCGGACCCTAGCACTGGGAAACGCTACCCACACATACCGGGGCCAGCCGGCGACCACCCACCGGACCGGTACTAGAAGAATCGATGGACGCCACCCGCGGGGCTGTTCGGATGAGCCCCTGAATCGAAAACATCCGGGTGCCG
>NW_007267828.1:0-992 GCF_000164805.1 Carlito syrichta | reverse complement strand
TATCCCAATCACAAAGTAAGTTCCATGAATGCAAGACTTTTGTTATTGTTGTTGAGTTAGAGTCTCTGTCACCAGGATAGAGTGCAGTGGCACCTTCACAGCCACTGCAACATCCACCCACTGGACCCAGGTGATCCTTCTGCCTCAGCTTTCGAAGTAACTGGAACCACAGGCTTGTGCTACCATGCCCGGCTAATGTTGGTTCATTGTAGTAACGAGATCTCTCCATGTCGCTCAGACTGGTCTCGAACCAGAGAACTCAGGCAATCCTCTCACTTCTGCCTCCCAAAAACTGTATCCCCAGTGCCCTTTACATAGTAAACACTAAATACATATTTGTGAAATGAATAATAATGGACATACCCTAAAATTTACATGTATTAATTAATTGAAATCTCACAGCAACCTCATGAGACAGGTCCTATCATCAGTTTCATTGTACAGATAAGGAAATGGAGGCACAAAGTGGATAAGTACCTGACTCAAGGTCACACAGAGAAGTTGAGTACAGGGGAGAAAACTTTTCACCCCAGGCAATCTAGATTCAGGTTTGAAATCCGAGCCACTTTGTTGTATTGCTTCTCAGAGCATTTCACCTCAAGACTGGATAATTTTAAATAAGCCATTCATCTAATGGTTTTGCTCTGTTCTTTTCCTTTCTGATTTATTAAATTAGAACGTCTCAGTGAAACAGGAATGCTCCCCAAACCTGGGTAGTTACAATGTAAAATTGCAAATGGGCAAAGTGAAAAGTAATGATTTTCCTCTCTGTCATCTATAAAATTAGGATTTAAGATTTTGTCTTTTTGGCATAGGGCATCAGGTTGTTCACAGCCTATTTGCAATATTCAAGGGCTAGATAAGACTTCTCAGTTCAAAGGACAAGAGCTTTTGTCTGTCAAGTCTTGCACTATGAGTTTCAGTTTCAAAAATCATGTAGGCCTGATGGAAATAAAATTGAACTTGAGTTTGAGTGTCAACTCTGAAATTTA
>NW_007267827.1:0-762 GCF_000164805.1 Carlito syrichta | reverse complement strand
TTATTTCTGAATATAAATACCACAGATGGACTAAGAAGGACAAACTCAAGTTCCTGGCTCTGTTTCTCTCCTTAAGTCACTGCCCTCTACCCTTCACTCAGGAAGAGGGTCACCCTCTTTGCATCCAAAGAGGCCCAGTCAGTACTAAAGGCTCTTGCGATCTAACTAAATATCTTCAAGTCTCAACACGTTTACTGACAAGTGAGAATGGAGGGGCTGACTGGAACCCACCCTTTCCCAGAAAAACTTTCTCTAACTTAGAAGGACACGGAGAGCCCCTGTGTTCTAGCAGTGCATGTTTTCCAGGCACCCCTTTAAGTTTTGGCTATACAGAGAAGACATCCCTATAGCCAGCTGGGGGCAGACAACAACCCAAAAGTCCAACATCTTTATTGGGTAGTTCTTACTCTCTAGGGAGAGTAAGGCTGATGGGTACAACTTTGGGACAGCAAACCCCTCATATATTCATTAAGCAGAAAAAAAATCAGACATGGTAGTCTTAGGTTCGAAATCACCAAGTTGCAAAGAATCAAGGAACTGCGTTGACATGGATGAAAACGGTTGTAACTAACAACAGTAACAGCACCTCTTATGAAATGCCTACTCTGTACTAGGGGCTGTAAGTGTGTTAAATGGCGCATGAGATGGATGACAGGCTCTCTCAAAGATGAGGAAGTCCGAAAAGAGAATTTCAATAATCACCCCCTTCATACACAGCTATAGATTTTTCACAAGGTCTGGATTCGGAGATGGTCAAGATGG
>NW_007267826.1:0-867 GCF_000164805.1 Carlito syrichta | reverse complement strand
GCTGAGGCAGGAAAATCTCTCAGCCCAGAAGATTGTGCTCGGCGATCCGTAATTGTGTCCCTGCATCCAGGCTGGGTGATAGAGTGAGACCGTGACTCAAGAAAGAAAGAAAAGGGCAATATCATGTGCTGGGGAGAAGCTACATTACATTAAGTACTAAAGCAGATGGTTGAACACATACAGACAGTTATTCTACAAGGCAAAAATAAATGCTAAGAAGGATATGTGCTCATTACATCTTTGTCTCTCAGTTTCAACACTGTCTTCTGCAGTACGGAGCCAGGACTTTGCAAATCTCATCTCTCCATTGTGGCCTCTTCCTTCCTGGCCAGATCCTTTCCCATCACCCTCAGTGCTGCCACAACCACGTGACTTCACCAGGCAAAAGCTTGTCCAGTTTTCCTGGTGTCCAATGCTCACCAAGCCGGGTGTTCAGGCTCCTCAGCGAGCCCAGATTCAGCCAAGCATGTACCCATCCCACAGGTTTGAGTCTCAGGTCTGTGGGTTCCTCCCCTGTGTCCTCCCTCTTTTTTTCATCCCCTGTGGGGTGGAAGCTGCTACCTTTATTTGCCTCTGCAATACCTTCCTGTTTTCTTTTTGCCTTTTCAGTGAACTAGCTGAAAATTCATCATAACATGTTAGTTTGCTCAGGTTGTTGTATCAAAATGCCACAGACTTAGAGGTTTAAGGAACAGAGGTGTCTTGTCTGGTAGTTCTGGTGGCAGGAAGTCCAAATCAAAGTGTCAGCAGGGTTGCTTCCCCTGAGGACTTTGAGGGAGAATCTGGTTCATGCCTTTCCCCAGCTGCTGGGGGTTTGCCAGCAGTTTACATATTCTCTGACTTGTAAATGCATCACCCCCATCTCTG
>NW_007267825.1:0-909 GCF_000164805.1 Carlito syrichta | reverse complement strand
GTCTGTGATTGAGATGAATTTTGCAGACTTGAAAACATAAAGGCTGTAACTTGAATGTACTTTTTGAGAGAAGAGTATGAAGGACTGAAATCTATCTGTCCATGGGGTGATTATCTTCCCAAGGTCAATTTCAAGGCTCCATTACTTGCTTTGCTGTCCAAATATGAAAGCCACTGGTTTATATTCAAGAATGATTTCCCTCATAATCTTGTGTTTTGGGCCCAAATGTTAGTGGAATAGTCAGTGTTCATGCAGGGTTTAACTTGGCTTTGTGTCCTCTGAGGGACAAGTCCTATGCACGAGGAAGTGGAAATGATGTAAGAGCTGAGTATTTTTTGGGATAAGTATACTTGGTAAAAATGTTGCCATTTTCTTTTTTTCTTTTTTTTTTTGAGTTGGAGTCTCACTCTGTCACCCAGACTGGAGTGCAGTGGTCGCTCCCGGCCACCGCAGCCTCAACCTGCTGGGCTTCGGCAATCCTTCTGCCTCAGCCTTCCAAGTAGCTGGAACTGCAGGAGTGAGATACCACGCCAGGCTCATTTTGATTTATTGCAGAGATGAGGTCTCGCCAAGTTGCCCAGGCGGGTCTCGAACCTGCAGGCTCAGGCAATTCACTCACCTCAGCCTCCCAAAGGCGTGGCCATTTTCACCACTTGTAAGAGGTATATAATTCAGTGAAATTCAGTATACTGGCAGTGTTGTGCAGCCATCTATCTAGTTCCAGAACATTTTCCTGACCTCCAGAGGAAACTCAGTGCTCCCCATCCCCCCCATTCTTGGCAACCACTAATCTACATTCTTTCTCTGTGGATTTGCCTATTCTGCTGTTCCACATAAGTGGATTTTCACAGTATGTGGCCTTTTGTGTCTGACTTCTTTCGCTGAGCTCGCTGTTTTCAAGGTCTATCC
>NW_007267824.1:0-944 GCF_000164805.1 Carlito syrichta | reverse complement strand
AAAACGTATGTTAACATAAAATTGTTTATGAATCTTGATACATCATTACCCGTAGAAACTAAAGTAGAATACATTTTAAAATCAAAATTTAACATTAAATCAGAAATTTGTTTAATTTGGAAATTATAATAGTTATAGAATAGAGATTGCCATGGTTTTTAAAACTATAGTTTTGTAAATTTTTCTACTTTAAAACCAGAAATAAGTGAAAGCCAGGAAGTGATCACTCATTTCTGTAATTTATAATCTTACCTTTTTAAAACAGGATATCATGCTTATTATGGTCCAGGGACCATACTTAAATATTTTAAAATAGCAACTGATTTCAATTTTCATAAAACCTAAAATAGCAATCACAAAGGTAAGAAGAACTAGCACCTCATCTAAGTCACTTTGGCTTTCCAGGTAAAATCTGCAGTCCTGCTTCCAAACTTTCCCATGGATGGCAGTCCTGAACTGTGACCCAGTCTCATCACCATCCTCACCTGAAAAGCACCGTGAGAAACACTGGTTAAAAAAATAATTTCTTCACTAAGTCTCTCTGAAACACATTGTTTATTTGATTCAGTAAGCCTCTAAAGATGTTTTGTGGCTTTACAAGTTCCAAGTTTGAAGTTGAAATTCTCAGGAGGTACATTATGTACAAGTTTGACATTTAAAATGTATGGAGCTAACCATGCTTTTGTTAAAACACTTTATATTACATAAAGGGGGGGAAAGGCAAGGCTCTCAAATTTCCACCGACGCTGGAGCATTTCAGATTTTATAGTTCACATTATTCCTATAGAAGAATGTGCTGATGGCGACGACACTGGAAAATGAATTCCTCAGGTCGTGGGAGCATAATGACAAACATGAGCGGCCTGCAGCCCTGGGTCATCTCATGAACAAACCTGCTCTGTCTGGTAGGATTTCTGGCTTGCTTGGCCCTGAGAGACTTAAAG
>NW_007267823.1:0-830 GCF_000164805.1 Carlito syrichta | reverse complement strand
TTGAGTCAGGCCTCACTCTGATGCCCAGACGGTACTAGAGTGGTACAATCACACCTAACCACAGGGTAGACTTCCGGGGCTCAGGCAATCCTCCCAAGCGGCTGCAACGAAAAGCCTATGTCTCCATGCCCAGCTCATTGATGACATTTTGGAGATAGAGATGAGGCTGCCTGAGGTTACACAGTCATGTTTCAACTCCTGGGCTCCAGCATCTTCCCTCCTCAGTCTGCCAAAGTGCTGGATGAGAGGGGGGAGATTCCATGCCTGGCCTACCCTTAGCGGGAGTCGTTTTGGTCCACAATGAAGTGTGCTTTGATTGCGGGGATACGCTTCCTAGCTGTCCATAGCCAACGATTTAGCTTGCTTCCCTTAGGGTTCTATAATTTTCCTTTACTTCTCACCACCAACATTCACCACTCAACTTTGCGGAGAGCACCCTGGCATTTGTTCTTGCCACAGAGTCTCCTTGAAAAGTAGCCAAACCTTTTAGTGAGAATTTCAGAGTGCTCTGATCATAGACAGTGCCTCTACTGCGAGGAAAACGGAAAACCTTCTCCAAACCCATGCGCGGGAGCCAACGGGAAGGACAGAGACCCACTTCTCTTGGAGTGACATCCATGCTTCAGGGGTGGGTGCTGAGTGAGGTCAGGTGTCCAGGTCCTAACAGGTGATCGCCACCAGCATGTAACCTCTGCTCTACAAGAAAAGCAGCGTGAAGACAATCTGAACCCCACTGTCCCGGCCTGCCCGGCCCTGCACAGAGCTCCAATCCTGTGAATGGGCAACAGATGAAGGAAGGAAGCCCCATCCTCTCGGACTCACTGCCAGGA
>NW_007267822.1:0-882 GCF_000164805.1 Carlito syrichta | reverse complement strand
TAAAATCTACTGTTTTGCTATTTGTTTTTTATTGTCCTTTGTTCTCTTTTCCCTGACTTCCTCTGGATAAATTGAACAATTTTTGTTAATTTAGTTTTTGTTCATTGTTGGCTTATTCCTTAAAAAGCAGAGGTTGACTTAGTACTTTTAGTATGCATTGTAAATTTATCACAATCTGTCTTTAAGTAATATTAGACTACTCCTCATATAATGTAACAATTGTACAAGGCTGTATTTCTATTTCTCCCTTCCTAGGCTTTCTATTATTGTTGTCAGGACTTTTATTTCTACATATGCTTTAGACCTCAAAATACATTGCTATTAATTCAGCTTGCTTGAAACAATTATCTTAATTTTTTTTTCAGAGATAGGATGTTGCTCTGTTGCCCAGACTAGAGCGTAATAGTGCCATCATAGCTCACTGCAGCCTCTAACTCCTGGGCATAAGTGACCATCCCATCTCAACCTCCTGAGTAGCTGGGATCACAGACATGTGCCACCATGCTTGGCTAATTTTTAAACTTTTTTGGAAAGATGGAGTTTCTCTATATTCACCAGGCTGGTCTCATAGTCTTATCTGTATATTAAAAATTTCTTGGCAATTTACTTTTATTGCACTATTGGATTTACTCCCTCTTTTAATCTTCTCTGACTTTCCTGGACCTACCTCAATTTGCCTGGTAGCTTTTCTAGCACATGAGCCCAGGATATGTTCCTCGACTCTACTGTCAAGGAAAATACCTGGTGCATAATGAGCTGATAGATGGATTTTGACAGTGACAAACTAAATTTATTGTCACTCAAGACATGTTAATTGAACCCTGTTCACGCTAGAAACTATGTTAAACATTTTGAGGATAAAGAGACCTGAGGAGGACCAAT
>NW_007267821.1:0-841 GCF_000164805.1 Carlito syrichta | reverse complement strand
GGCAGGAGGAAAGAGATAACAGTGACACTGAAAATTAAAAATGGTATTTATCACCGCTCCTGTGTCACCAACCTGTTATTTTATTTTTCTTCAGAATAATGGGATTTATTAAGGCCATTTATCCTCAAGTTTCATGGAAAATTGTGTATTTGAATGATGAAGAGCATGCCCAGATATCCAGAAAGCATGAGTGCCTGAAAATGAGTTCCAGAACTCACCAAGGAAAGCTGTCTTTCAAAATTTTAAAATTCTGCCCTTTAAAGAGAATGCAAAATATGCCTGTGATGTTGCAGCCATGCTGAAGTAGGAAATAAAACAACTCAATTTAGGAAAATGTGAAAACTACATGATGTTGGTGAAACCCCAGTCACAAGATAAAATGAAAACAGCTGTGGACACAAAAACCCCTGAGAACAGGGAGAGACCATTGATCTCAGGAGTGAAGAGAGGTATTCCGAGCCACATCAACCCGTGCACGTGCATTTGGGAAAGGCCCAGATCTACATGATGAGCCCCAGTCCCAGAGTGGTTGTTGGTCGCTTGAGAGTCATGGATCACAGGAGCATGTGAGAGCCCTGGTTCCAGGGAGCAAGAGTCACACGTCAGCATTCGACAGCTTTGCAGGAAAAACTCACCTCAATATGAGAAATAGGATATCCAAATGCCACATGATTGAATCCTCCTGTAGACCTCCACCTGTGTCACCTTGTGGTATGATAGGCCCTGGCAGCTGGCACCCCAGGTAACTCACAGTCTCTGAAATGCTCAGTTGTGTCCATCTGTGCAAACTCTTCCTGCCTCTAAAGCCACACAGAGAAAGGACATAATTTCAACCTAGGAT
>NW_007267820.1:0-742 GCF_000164805.1 Carlito syrichta | reverse complement strand
CATTTGAAGAAAGTACATTTGAGACAACCAGTACATTTGAGACAACCCTGGGTCCCAAGTGACACCCCCTTTCTCTCCCATTGATTCTCTGGTGGTCAATAAACTGGCTGAATACTTTTGTAAGCAAAGGAGGCAGCATGTTGCTCCTGCTGTATGCAGTAGGTGTGCCAACCCCACCATCTTGACATCATTTCTGGCATGCATGTTTCAAGGCTGTCAGTCAAGCCCCATATTCTAGGTTTTGTAAGAGAGGAAACCCACAGTGGTTCAACCCATCATGCAAATGTACGTGGGTCCCAAGGCTTAGTATGTATGCATTGGGTATGGCCAAGAAACAGTTGCCATGAAGCCAGAACATGTGAGCCAACTCCTGCCTCCCATCAGCTGCTAACTACACCAGCACACGCATCACCACTATGGCCATGAGAGGGTGGTTAAGGATCAGTGATCGTCTCACAAGCGGGAGACATTCTGACATTATCTCTAGGTTTGAGTTCAGTGGCTCATCTAAGGTCGCTCAGTAGGTGTGTCATAAATTCAGGACTAGAACCTGGCATCTCTTTGGCAGGTCCCATGCTGGGCCAGAGGCAGACAGACATGCTGATCGATGATGTCTCCTTCCTCATACCCTCTCCTCCAAGACCCCATGGAAGTCCCAACTCTCTGCACTCCTGGGGCATCTCAGGGTGTCATAGGGTCATCAGAAGCACACAGCTGTAACCAGCTATTCCTTGCCTCCTTG
>NW_007267819.1:0-709 GCF_000164805.1 Carlito syrichta | reverse complement strand
AACCCACATATCAAGACATTAGTAGACAGAATAAGAAGAATTGAGGAGAGACAAGAAGAAAATAGAAAAGAGTTGATAACTGAGATAACAGCAGTAAAGAATACTGTGAATTAAATAAATAATAAACTGATAAGCATGGAAAGCTGAATTAGCGAAGCAGAAGAAAAAATCTCAGAGCTTGAGGGTTAAAATATAGAACTAACCCAAACTGTCAAAAACATAGAAAAGAAACATTAAAAGACATTAAAAAAATCTTCAAGAGATGAGCAACTATTTCAAGAGGCTGAACCTAAGAGTAATTGGACTTCTTGAGGCAGAAAGAGAGACAGAGACCACCCTGGAATAAGCATTTCATGAAATTATTCAAGAAAACTTGCCTCATTTCATCAGTGATGCAAATATTCAAGCACAAGAGATTCAGAGAACCCCTGCAAGACAACAAATGAGAAGACCAACTCCCAGAAACATAATAATTCACCAAAGCAAAGTAGGTATAAAAGAAAAAGTCGTAAAGGCAGCAAGAGAATAAGGTCAGACTACTTACCAGGGAAGACCAATTAGAATAGCAGCAGATTTATCAACAGAAATATTTCAGGCTAGGAGAGCTTGGAGTCCAATCTCCAAACTTCTCAAAGATAAAAAATTTCTTTTATTTTTTAATAAATTTATTTATTTATTATAAAGATGTGGGTGATGAACAACTTCAACC
>NW_007267818.1:0-652 GCF_000164805.1 Carlito syrichta | reverse complement strand
TTGAATGAAGTAAATTTTAACAATGTCAAAGGATATATGTGTATATACTTTTAAATTAGTAAAACTTTATTTTTTAGCGTTAGTTTTTGGTTCACAGCCAAAGTAAGTGGAAATCCCCAAGGAGTTCCCATAAACTCTCTGACTTTGCACATGCCCAAAATCTGACACTTTCAACATCCTGCACCACCTGGGGACATTATCAGAACTGATGAAACTATATTCACACATCATCACTCAAAGTCCACTGTGTTTTCATTAGGGTTCACTGTAGATGTTGTACATTGTCTAGGTTTTGATGACTGTACAATGACATGTGTTCACCACTGGAGTACTGTATAGAATAACTTCACTCCCATACAAGGCTTCTGTACTCTGCCTGATCATCTCTCCCTACCCCCAATCTCAGGGAGTCACTGTCTCTATAGTTCTGCCTTTTCCAAAATGTCATAGCAATTATGACAATATGTCACATAAAGGCTACAGTATGTAGTCTTTTCTGACTGGCTTCTTTCACAGTAATATGCATTTAAGCTTCCCCATGTCTTTTCACAGATTGATAGCTTATTTCTTTTCAAGTTCCGAATAATATTCCATTGCCTGGATGTACCACCGTTTGTTCAAATGTTGAACTACTGAAGGACACTTATTACTC
>NW_007267817.1:0-733 GCF_000164805.1 Carlito syrichta | reverse complement strand
TAGGCTTCCCCCCTTGATACCGACAGATGAAAGGGGCGGGGAGCTGGCTGAAAGGGCATTTTGAGCTTTAATCCAGGGAGCAGAGCCAGACTCGAGATCTTTCAAAACGGTTCTGCTCACCCTCTAGGCTTTTACGGTTCACTTCTATAGTCCAGAGTTCTTCGGGCCTATATGTCAGCTACAGTGAGATATGCGACCCGCAGAGCACCATATAGAATTTGGGTTTTAGCCACATCGATCGATAGGGACGTTTTTTCTCTCCCGACTTCCTGGTGCCAGGTAACGGAGGTATCTCACAGCTTTTTCCGGTAGGGCCCGGCAGAGGTGGTGATCGAGCTCGCCATAGTAGAGTAAAGGGCCTGAGACGTCACGCGTGATGCAAAGGTTATACGAATCACAAAGCTTACGATGACATGGATACACAAGTGACATAATTCACAAGGCTTACGATGACATCGAGACTCTATCATTCGAACTTATGACCACTCAGAAAAAGGGAGTCAAAGGAGATTCCCATCTTGCAGTTGATGGGGGGCAGACTCCAGGGAGGTCAACGATCCTTTGAAGCTACTCACCGGGAGTGCCCAGGAGCTCAGGGAAGCACACCCTCTATCAGCTCTTGGGAATGTTGTTCAGGAATAAATGGGAGCGCTTGCACCCTGGGCCTGCCCTCCTCTAGGGGCTGTGACGAAACGGACAGACATCAGAGAGCCTCTATATCATTCCCCAACTG
>NW_007267816.1:0-857 GCF_000164805.1 Carlito syrichta | reverse complement strand
TAAGATTCCTTTAGTCCTAATAGATGCAAGACACATTGTGCAAATATCAAACTTTTTTTCTATGTGGTATAGGACAGTGAAGAGGAAAATGTGGTAGTATCACTGTGGTACATGCAAAACATTAAGAGTTTCTGAGGAACATAGACCAGGATACTTCATAGGAGGACCAACATCTGTGTTAACTCTAAAGAGAATTGAAATCAAATAACATTCTGAGTGAAGGAAACCAAGAACACAAGCTGACAAGGTTTGTGTTCTTTGACTTATGTTCAAGGAACTAAGCCACATTTCCCTTGTCTTCCCTGATGTTTTAGTTGCATTTCTGTGGATAGCCAAGGGGTGCCAAGTCTGGCCAGGAACCTGCTCATCCTAAGTGATTGCCTTGCTTAGCATAGATGTTAAGATATGCATAGTTTAGTCATTGATACTTACTCTGCTTGTGTGATTTAACTCAGATATTAACATATCCTGCCTGTATGGTTTGGCCTTCCTTTGTGAGAAATTTGTCCTGTATAAGAGGCGTGGGATAAAACTGAAAAGTTCTCTCTCTTTCTCTCAGCTACCTGGGAGAGGACCCTCCCAATCCTGCTGTTTCTCTGTCTCTTTCTTTTCTCATTCTCTCCCCCCAACTCAGACCCTGATCAGCGGAGACTGGACCTCCGCATCTGAGCACAGGCTGCTATTCTTATACAAAAATGTGATGGAGCAGTGTGAAAAGTGTGTCCTGGACTTAATTCATAGCAGCTAGGAATTAAACTATCCAGGAAAGTGGAAGAGAACAGTGGCCAACACAGACCCTAGAAAAGGTAGCCTGATGACAGATTGTAAAGATCTTTTAATTGGAAAATTTCATATTT